>NW_015175358.1:3416209-3480359 GCF_001447785.1 Gekko japonicus
TGGGCCTTTGGCCTGATCCAACATTGGCGTCTCTTATGTTCTTATGTTCTTAAATAATCCCAAAACTCTGTACAGAATGAAACCAACATATCTGACCACCTGTTTTCTCTCAACCTTCTAGTCATGGTTGTGAGAAGAACGTAACATGTGACTTGCCAGGTAAAACTAAAGGAGCTATCTAGTCCTCCTATTTGAAGCTATGGTCAGCCAATTGCCTCTTACTCAGAAGCACAGTGTGAAGGTAAGACATCCCATGATGTTTGCCCACCATCTTGTACAAAAGAAATATACTGATTCTGAACACAGAGGCAGAAGCTGTAGACCATCTTCCTCTGAACTTTAGAAACCAAAAACCTACCCAGATTCTGAGCTGATTTCAGGATCTTTGTACATTTGGAATAAGCAACCCTAAATTCCAGAGCTGATTTCCCTTTGAGGCATTGAAGAGGCTAGCAATGAATAGAAGCCTATGTTCCACCTTTATTTTATCAATCCTGTAACTTCCGCCATTTTTAAACCTAGAGGCAGTTTCTGAACATTCATCTCAGATACACAAGCAGCTGGTCTTCTCAGAAGCAGGGCAAAAGAAGATAACATCCTTGTAAAAGAATACAGAAGTATAAAAACACACATAAACCCCACAGATGCACTCACAAGTACACCCACATGTGAGACACTCTGAATTTCATCAGTGTCATAGACAGTTTTAGTTCATATCATACATACAATCCTCAGGACTAGTGGAATTTGTTTCCAGAAGATATGGTGATACAATAAACATTTGTTTCCATAGATTCATAGAAGGTAAGTCAGCCCACAGCATTTAGCAGTACTGGCAACTAAGAAAGAAATGTCCACATTCAAGGAAAAAACAGCCAATAGCCAGATTCTGGGGATAAACATTGGTAACTGCCTGAGAGCTCCCCTGGAGCATATGGCTACACCAAGGCACAGCACTAGACACAACAGTCTTTTGCCCAGGTCTCACAAGACACTTGGACACATACGAACCCAAGAGGCCACCTGAGACTGAATCAGACCATTGGTCTATCAAGGTCAGCATTATTTACTCTGACTGGCAGCAGCTCCCCAGAGTCTCAGAGAGAGGCCCTCAACATCACCTACTAGCTGATCCTTTTAACTGGAGCTGCCCAGGATTGAACCTGGGACCTTCTTCATGCAAAGCGGATGTTCTGTCGCCAAGCCATGGCCCCACTTCTGTGAGATGGCTGCTGCAGGGGATGGGACAGGGAAAACAGCTGCTATGTGGGTGGGACTGGAAAAATCCAGGAGATGAATTGGGGAAGATCTTGCCAGTTAGCAGCAGCTGAAGAACATGCCACTGAATTTGTTCTCTCTTGCCACATCTATTTAAGATTAGGGCATGACCAGGGGCAAAAGCCAAAGGGATCTTTTGCTTTGGCTCTTAGAGCTTGTAGGAATTTCAACCAGCAGAGGGAGAAGACCTGCTTGAATACTGGACACACACACACACACCGTGCCTTTCTTCTTAGCTTTGTCTTTTTTCTCCGTGTGTGTTGTTAGCTGCTTTAAGTGCCTGCTGGGGAGCAAAGCAAAATATAAAACGCTAAATAAATAAATCCAGCCCATACAGCAGCCAGCCCAGCTCTGATGTGATTTTTCTTAAAACACTGCAGCCAAACAGATTTGAGGAAGATTGCAGAAACACCGAGGAAAATGCAGGTGCTGCATGGAAGCACCAGGATGCCGCAAGGAAGCAAAACAAAAATGTCCACCTCGACAACACTGAACCTGAGGCAAACCACTCCCATGTGGAAATGGCCATAGAAACGGATTTGTGGTGGACAGTTTAAAAGCATCTTCTTTCGAACGCCTATGCCTAAGAGCCCGACGGAGCATAAATACGGGTGGTCAGTGGGAGGAGAGGGGAGAAGAAAAATGATGCCAAGGAGTGAATATGTTCTTCATATTCATTTCCCTCCAAGGATATGAAGTAAACTCTCAGTCATATTTTTCAGGCAATGTGCTGCATTGTTGAAGGGAGGGGGGAGTGTTGGGGTAAGCATGAAATTGCATGGCCTTGCCCTTGCAGGGGAGGGGCGAGCCCAACAACTTGCCTTTCCATAGTTTGACCTAGAAAGGCTTTCTAGGTCACTTGTTCTTGGCATCCCTGCGTCTGACCTACTAAATCTAATACAATAAAACTGCAAAGTTCACTTCAGCCTGTCAATGTCAGATCATTCATAAATTTCAGATGCAGTATTTACAAAACCACTATTCATATATTCATAAATAAGATCTTATTAGGCTTCTCTTCTGAAGGGGGGACATTTTTGCCTGCTCTGCATTGACTCATGCTGACAATGGAAAATTTAAAAGCAACTCTCTCAAACTAAGCTCCACATTTTTTTTCAGGCTTTTATTATATCCAACTCACACAGAAGTTATTTATCATTGTACTAAGTTCACCACAAACCTCTCTGTTCTTAGAGCCTGCTACAGAAGTCCTGCTGCTACCAAGTAGGCAGAGAACAGAATATACAACTAAGCCACCTCTCTTTATTCACAGTTTCAAAGCCACTGCTTTCAATGACACTGTATTACAATGTGATCCTAAACAGAGTTAAGCCTTTCTAAGCCTTTTGACTTAGAGGAGTATAACTCTGTTTAGGACCATGCTGTTTGTTCTCAAGCTGGGGACAAAATCAAAAGTTACATTAACAGAAGAGTTTATAGCAGCTAGTTTAGAAATCTAATTTTTCATGTATTCTTTAATGGAATCCTAGAGAAGTACATAACTTGACCTTTTATTTCTGCAAAAATTTTCAGTTGTTTCATGCCACAGAAACTCCACAGAATACCTCAGATATACACAGAGGTTTCCAACATTTGAGTATGCATGCTTCCCCCCAACCTCCCCCAAAAAAACCCACTAACACATTTTTCCTCCCTGGTTTCTTCCACAATGTTTTGCATACCTAGCCTCTATCCAGTCATAGAAACTTCAGTGGTCGGGTTAGAACGGATAAAAGGAAGTACTTCTTCACCCAAGAGTGATTAACACATGGAATTCACTGCCACAGGAAGTGGTGGCGGCTTCAAGCATGGACGGCTTCAAAAGGGAATTAGATAAGCATATGGAGCAGAGGTCCATCAGTGGCTATTAGCCACAAGGTATAGATAGGGGCTCTGGGGCAAGTGATGGGGGGGTCAACAGTGGGAGGGCTTCTGATGTCCTGGCCCCACTGGTGGACCTCCTGATGGCACTGGTATTTCTGGCCACTGTGTGACACAGAGTGTTGGACTGGATGGGCCTTTGGCCTAATCCAACATTGGCGTCTCTTATGTTCTTTTGTTCTCATGAAAAAACTGAAGAGCAATGGTTAAAATGACAAGCTTCTCCTCCCCCCCCCAACTCCTTCTGAGCCCAGAGTAGTCCTTTCATTGTTGAATTTGAAGGCCCAAGGCATTTTCACCTCAACACTACAGGAACTTCTCTGGCCTCAGTTATTTCACCTCAGCTCTTTGTAGCCACCTTTGCAAGGATGTCACAATATTGTTTTCTCCCAGCAGAACTTCAGCAGTACCGCTACTCTGCACTGGAATAAAACCTTCGAAGTTTAAAAACTAAATTTTTACTTTTATGTATTTGTATGTTTGTTTAAGACATTTTAGCCTATGTTTCTCATTCAAAGGACTTATGGCAAGTTTCAGTAATTTTTAAAACACACCAGAGTGAAACAAAAAGAGAGTATGCACTGATTTTTTTAAAAAATCAGAAGGCTGGAAAGCTTTTATTGACTGGAAGGACATTTTAATTAATTCAGTAACTTAAGCTAAATCCAGACAAGACAATGGTAATGCTGATTGGGAAGGTTAAGGATGGTTTGGCTCCACAGGTAACCTTATAGCTACAGTACATAACCTGCTATGCATTAGGCCGCCCTTGAAGAAAACCTGGAAATTATATCTGGTCCGAAATACAGCAACTCTACTGGCGTTAGGCGCTAGCTGTTGGACTTCTGGTTTATGGCGACACGCTGGCGGACGCATCTCCTGGACCTCCCGGGGATGTGATCTGCACACCAGCGGAAAGGGGGGGCGACGGGTCGCTACCCCCCCCCGGAGCCTTGTGCATGAACTAAACAATTAAATAGTAAAGGGGGAGCGGAAGAAAAAGCGTTGAAATCTGTTTTGAGAGACTTACCAGAGCATGGATAAGCATATGGGCGTATTTCAGAGACTTTAGCAAGTTTTCATAAAAGTAAACAATCCATAAAGATGGCAGGGTAAAGGCCAGAGAAAGACAAACCAGCAAAAGTGAAACCAGCCGAGACCATGAGCCCTCGACCGGGTCACTGAGTTCTCCAAAACGTTGGCAGATTCCTTGCGCCCTCTGCTGGACCAGATGACTAACATCAAACAACAGCTGACGATTTTAAACCAGAATCTTGCAACTCAGCGGCTCCAACTGACTGAGACTTTAAAAATACCGGAGCAAACGGCTGAAATGGACGCCAACACTAAAAAAGTCAAGAAAAAAGTGCAAAAGCTGGAAAAGAAACAAGCTTTGGAAGAAGCAAATGGAGAAAGCAAGTTTGGTCCTTCGGTTTCAAGGGGTCCCAGAATTAAAAGGTGAGAATCTAAAGCAACTCCTGAGTGAAGCATTAGCCCCAGTTTCAGATTTGAAAGCGGAGTATCTTGCAAGCGAAATAGATGTGGTCTATAGGTCCTATTCCGTGTACATCAAAAAGAATAACCTGCCTGGGGAAATAGTGGCCAGATTCTCAAAGCGACATGTGAGGGATTCTATCCTGAAAGCAACTACAGGAACACCCTTGAAAATCGGGGACAATACCATCAGGATTCTAAAAGACATTCCATTTGAAATAAGGCAAAAGAGAAAGAAATATAAAGACTTAATCCTTTTTCTACAAACAAACAGCATTGTCTACAGATGATTAATTCCAGAATGCGTCATTTTCAAACTACATGATAAAAAAGAAAAGATTGACTCTGTCTCCAAAGCATGTGAGTTCCTGAGAGTGCCGCCGAGATCAAGAAGGAAGATGACAGTAAATCCAGTGGCGAATTGGACTCGGTGTCTTCCGAAGGGGACTCTCTTTCCAATAAGGGGGTGGCTGCCCCCAAGCGTACATATAAATTGAGGATTAGAAAAGATAAGACAAAATGAAGGCTGAAGGACTATGAATTGTGCCTTAAAACTTTAGTTTTATTATGGGTTCTCTTAAACAGTTAAATCATTGGATAAAAAGATAAAAAATTTAGCATAACCGACTATGTTCAAAGTAATACTAGCAATTTAAGATTAACATTTATATAAGCTATTGTTATGATCTCCTATACTTGGGGTTTTAGTTAGTAGTTACCCCTTCCCAATTTTTCGTTGTAGTTTGTATATTAAAAAATGCAATAAAAAATCCCCTCCTGGGGGCCTAAAAAAAAAAAAGGAGCTAGCTGTTAGGAATACATCTTGTGCATTTTAAAACAGCTTCACTGGCTGCCAGTTTATTTCTTAGTTCACATCATAGTGCTGGTTATGACCTCGCGGCCCAAGACCCACTTAGCTAAAGGACTGTCTCACTCTCCTCAGAGAGCCCCATGTGCCACATATGATCTTCAGCTTGCCACCTTCTGGGTGTTCTCTCACTAAATTCAGCTTGCCTAGTGTCTGCTAGGGCCTGCACTTTCTCTGTGGTCACTTCCACTTTATAGAGCAAGCTCAGGGTGTGGGCATCTTGTAAACATTCAGAAGGTGCTGTAGGATTGTTTTATTATCCAGATCTTTTGAGTGTAAGCCACTGGCAGTTTATTAGTTTGGAATGTTACTGTTACTGGTTTGTTTTTTTAATTATGTACTGTAAGCCACCTTGAGTCATGGAGGAAGGTACAGTATACATGTTTTTAAAAATAAATAATACTTGGAGTACTGCGGTTTGTACTTCTGGATACAGCAGTTACAGAAGAAAGTTAAATTGAAAAAGATTCAGAAGAGAAGTCCGAATATGACAAGGAATATAGAAAACAAACGTATGTTGAAATGGGGAAGAAACTGAGTACATTTTGCCTGCAGCAGATCACAGTGAGGATTGATTTAAATCCAGGCAATCTAAATCATTTATATCAATCACTAAGAAAAGAGCCAATTTAAATGATTGACATACATCAAATTTCCAACTTTCTAATTCATATATTGCTGTAACAAATAAAGCATACCTGTATACAACTAAACAAACCCTTTTATACTATCCAAGAATATAATCAAGAACCTCTGGCCGTGCAACCCTCACAACATTTGCACTGCGGAATTTATATCTGTGAAATTGTTTTCTTCTGCACAGAGGTACAATCACATAAAACAAGTTCATTTGCATAAAGATTATTAAATATACAAAAAAAATTAGAACCAAGGGCTGAAAATTTCTGGACAGAACAGTGTTTCTCCATGGCATGGAAAGGAAATCGTCATATGGACAGAGTATAAATATTCACAATTGGAGCAGTAATAAATAGTACAACTCCAGACCTATTAGCCCGGTTCAAATGTTTCCAACTGTCATGAAGTGGTATGCAATGCATAAACCATACTTTTCCTGATTCAAACTTCACATTAAACTACACAAGGAAGTGTGGGGAAGGATTAGACCATGGAAATGGAAGGGGAAAGGGCAATGCATTTTCTCCTCAGAGCCTCCCAACTATAATTTGGAAATTCAAGGAAGTGACAGAACTGAGCTGTGTCATATTTATAATGTACAACCAGGCGTGTCACTATTTCCCCCCCCCTCCCCAGGATGTTGTTTTGCACAGGACTGAAGGCTGTGACTCAAGGGGGTGAATCCAAGGACTCTCTTCTACTGAATGAGTGATAACAGGAAAGCTTCCTTCTTACAGAGCATCACTCCCACTTATGGGAAAGGTCTTTGGGTCCAACCCAAGGTATCTGATATAGGATCACAAATTTAGTTTTAAGAGTAGGTACAGGGTTTTTTTATTACATCCCAATTTCATTTTTAAAGTATGTTATTTCCATGAGACACTCAAACATAGGGTTGCCAGCCTCCAGTTGGTATGAACAACATTTATAAGATTTACATTGCTTTTCTAAAACTTTACAAAATTGCAACAATTTGTCCAACATTCTCACTTATACAATATTGCAAAAAAGTACACATAGTCCAACATAATGAGTACCCGGTTGTGAACTCATTTCAACTTTATAGTCTTCCTCAGATGTAATCCAATATTTAAAGGAGGTGTCAGCTTCTTAATCCAGCTCAGCACTATAAATTCTTAATTTCCTTCATAATATCCTGGAATAAACCATAATCAATAAAACTCCACATAAAGCTGCATGGAAAATAGTTATTTTAAACTTATAATCAGAGGTCATTTCGGGGGGAATTGCGGGGGATCGCAGTTCCCCGGGTGAGGTACAGGGGGGCGGGGCACATGACGAAGCCCCGCCCCCTGCTTCCGGCCACCCCGCTTCCGGCCCTCATTCAGCCAGGAGGAGGCAGGAGAAGAGGGAGGGTAAGTTGCTTCCTCCCTGCCTCTCCCCACCCCTGCCTGCCTGGGGCCAGGGAGGGCCTTCGCGGGGCTTCCTCGCACTCCCGCCGGCCTTGCAGGTCCACCGCCGGGCCCCTCATGGGGCCCGGCAGTGGAGCTGCAAGGCCGGCGGCGGCCGGGTCCGTTGGGGGCGGGGTGTGTGGCCTTATGACACACTTCCGGTGATGTCAGGGAGTGTGGCCTTATGACACACTTCTGGTGATGTCAGGGGATGTGGCATATGCTAATGAGTTATGCTAATGAGTTCCCCTAGCTCTTTTTCTATGAAACGACCCCCGCTTATAATAATTTAGTTTTTGTAATAATTTAACTCTTAGAAAACTTCTGGTTCCATAATAAGTGTTTATTTTTGGAGCAAGCCAATCCTCTGTAGGTACAAAAAAGCTCCTGGATTTTACTGGCCATGCTCTCCACAAACACTAACTCATTTAGGTAGTAGCAATCCAGTCCTTATTATATTTTATCTGGCTAGAGCCTTCATTATTCTGGCTGCCAAATGCTCTGTACAACTAACTGGATCTAGACACTATAAAGACTATACTAGTTAATACCATGCAGCTGCATGTTGACATTTCTTTCTTAAAGTAACATGACATTATTGTAGGCTGAACCTCTGTAAATATATAAACTATTTAATTTTTTATAATGGGTGTGATAATTAATATATAAATACTTGTTTACACCATCATATGTCTACACCCCTAATAGATACAGCACAAAACAAAAGGGATCACAGATATCCACAGGGGGAAAACCACAAGCAAACCCTGTGATATGAACAACATTGTGAACTCATTTCAACTTTATAGTCTTCCTCAGATGTAATCCAATATATAAAGGAGGTGTCAGCTTCTTAATCCAGTTTGTGGTTTTTTTCCTGTGGATATCTGTGATCCCTTTTGTTTTGCGCTGCAACCTCCAGTTGGTGGCTGGAGATCTCCTGCTATTACAACTGATCTCTAGGTGAGAGGTCTGTTCACCTGGAGAAAATGGCTGCTTTGGAAGTTGGATTCTATGGCATTATGCTTCAAACCCCACCCTCCTCAGGCTCCGCCCCCAAAATATTTCCCAACCAGAGCTGGCAACCCTACTCAAACACAATATGTTTTTGCAACCTGGGGAAATCCTTTTTTTAACAAAGTTTCAATTCCTCAGAGACCTCTCTACTTATGAATCCATAAATTTTGCCACCACACTGCTGTGTCTTGTTCTGAACTATTCCACTCCTTTCCATAGATGCCATAGACAAATGTACCCATACAGTCTGTTAAAAGCTTTGCATGCAACCCTAGATTACAGCCTCCATTGTGCTACTTAATTTGGTAGAAGTGAGGCTGCAGGGGAATATTGCCAGGCCCTGTTCAACAGTGTTCACAATACAGAGAAATTAATCACTGTCTGTGTTTCAATGCATGGAGGTGGACCCTTCAGTGCTGTACAAACAGCTGGTTTAGATCTTCAGAACCAAGCACAATGCACATCATAAGCAGCAGAAAAGCTCACATTGCCTTCATCTTTAAAAATTACCAAAAAAAATCTTGTTATTTATGCAGTCAGCAATATGCAACTCCTACAACTGAGTCTGAAAGAATAACAGTAGTGTGCATAAAGCACAGAATTTATCACCAGATATGAAAACTGTTTACTTTCAGCATCTAGCAGGTCTATTGTTGTCACATTTTTCTACAAATGTTGTGCCAAAAACAGCAGTAACCACAGTCGACTTCATTGGGACTGGTCTTTTGATTAGGAAACAGGAGACAATTCCCAAGTTCCAGGGCGCAGCACCTTTTGTAGAATTTGCAGGCTGTCTCTAGCCTATTCCCTCTCATTCCACAATGCATACATATATGCTATACTTCCAGTTTCCTTTCTAGCAGGCAGTGATGTCCTGTTGGTGCAATACTGGAAGTCAAGCAAGTTGGGATGGAGACTTTCCTTTGAAATACTGAACTGATAATGAAAAAGCCTGTCATTTAGTGAAGGAATCTACTAATTTTACAGATAACCAGTGGTGGGGGAAGGGAAGGAAGAAACTATTGACACATATGAACAGAAGTCTAAACCACAAACATCTGAATCAAATCATTATGTTTCCCATGACTCCCAAATGGACGAGGAGGAGAGAATCAAAATTCATAGGACACAAGAAATAATGGACCTCAGTATCTGAACAAGCAGTAAGGAATGTTGTGCCTCAAAGATGTATTAACATTCATGGCCAAATCATTAAAACCTCTAATTCTGCCTGTGCTTGGATCGGCTGATGAATTCACTGCCTGCTTTGTGCAGCCTTTAATAGAAGCATTTGGAATACGCTGTTCTGCTTGAATTTGAATTAAAATAAATTCAGAATGAAGAAATGCCAAGTTAACGGATCATCCAACCTTGCAAGAGATTAAGTAGCCCAGCCAAACATACATTTCCAAAAAAAACACAACCCTATTCATCCAAATGTTATTTAAAAAGTGAATGAAAATATCAACCAAATAATCTCTTTTGCGGGATTCAAGCAACAATATATTCCAAGCTTCACTTGTGTGACCAAGGGTGTATTTGCAATGCAACAATACTGCTGCAGCACTGAAAGAAGCCTTTGCAAGAGTAAATGAGGTTATTTTGGCAGGAAAGCGGATGTAGCAAACAAGCGAATTTAACTGAATATGGTAAATAGAGATGGGGCGATTACAGCAAGAGTAAATGTAACAGGGTTCTGAGTTGCTTTGTATTGCTTCAACTGACCACAGTATCTGATAAAGGCAATGGAAAAAAGTTTCTGGTTTCCTCTCTCACATAATTATCTTAATGCAATCTGCAATTTTTCTTTCTCTTACACACGCACAAACACAGAGAGAGGTGAATCCCCTTGAGTTCAGTTAAGTCAGTAATGCTAACAGGAGGGCTGGATGGTGTTGATAGTTCTGATTCATACATTTCAGGACTGAGAATGATGTAAAGCTGTCTTCCTATGTAAACACCTGGCATGATTATATCTATTAGGATCTAAACACAACAACCAAATGAGATCATGGGGAAGGAGGGTTGTTGTTTTTTAAGGTTATGGGCAGATTTTCCCCCAGAGGGGTAAGCTGTACGTTGCACTCCATTAAGCAAAACAACTTCAGGGCACTGTTCCTTGACAAAGAAACACTGTTTGCTGTTTGCAAGAACAATGTTAATGTGTCTGTAGGATCTCATCAGCCTGCCACAGGTGGAAGATCAAGCCATGCCCCTCAGATAAGAGTGCAGGAAGTGGGACATGATATACATCATGCATCGCTAGAGAGTGGTTAACTACAAACAAGCTACACGAAAGAGTAAACAAATGGATTCATAATCCCCTCTTATTGTCATCACCCAATTACCCCCCTTGTTCTCCAAAGAAAAGATAATTCTGCAACCAACTGTTGCAAAAGCCTCTGGATATATAGCCCTTTTTGATTGGCAGGGGAAAATGTTAATGGTTTAGATATACACATGATTAAGGAAAGTCCCACAGTATACAAATGATACCAGTATGCAAATTTTAAATTTGTGATAAAGTTTGTTAGCATTTGTCAAATGAAAAAATGACTGGTGATAGGAAATACAGGTTCACTGTATGGTGCAGTCTTGTGCATCCCAAAATCATTAGCAAGCATCACCTCATAAGCTTTCACAATTTTTCTGACACCGCAAACATTTATATTTTCTATCCCCTGTGATAGAGTGACATAATCCTGGTGTATAAGGCCTACTGTTTTCTCTTCAGAATACTTCTCCTTTCTGTTCACTGTTTGCATTTTAAACAGGGGTTGAACATTTGACCAGAGGCCAGTTGCAAGTGTGAATACAACCACCATACTACACCAAAATTAGCTTGACCAAATCAGTGTTTATAAAACACTGTGTACACATCCTGCCCCTGCGGCAAAGAAGGCATTCTTTTCTTTAATGACTCAGCAGGGTGCACTGTCTAGTTGCAGAAAGCCAGTTTGAACTCATTGTCTTCTTGTATGCTTTTTTAAAAAAAATCTGCTTAAAAGTCCTGAAAAGTGAAAGCTGGACATTTTTGGTCCAAACCATCCTCTAAGGAATGTTACACAGCCAGGTAGAAAATATTTGCTAGAAAGATATCACAAAGACTGAGCCAGGGAGGGATGAAAGAACCAAGTTTTTTAAAAAGGAGAGAAGGCCAGGGTATAAATGAAGTTAATTAATTAAATACTTGGAGTGGGACAGTATTTGGTCAACCAATATTATTAGGAGCTGGGAAATAAAGTTAGACATGGTACCCATAGCTCTGCACTGCCTATCATGACTTCTTAGAATCCCAAAGAGATGTCTGTCCTAACCCTGCCATTTGAGAACTTTTAACTAAACGTGCCTGAGATTGAACCTAAGAACTTAATGTCTACAAAGTGTTTACTGCTCCACTGTCCCTCTTGGAGCACACTGTGATGGCAGCAAGGAACCCAACACCACATTGTGACAAATGAACGCAACCTGACATATCCTTCTTGGGTCAGTGTTTTACATAAATTAGGGTTTGGAACAAAAAAAAATATTTAAGACAAGAGTGTCACTTTATGCATTAAGTTATGCATTTGAGAAACTTATAAAGAGGGTTCTGCTATGCTATATGCTGATATGTTCTTTGAAAGCACTACACCACTTCATGGCAAGTGTGAATTTGTGATCCTTTCATTTTTTTTACTCTAATTAGTCATTTTTTCTATTGAAATAATCTTTGTGTTATTTTTTGCATTTAACTCTTATTCTGATATCATTGTTTAAACACTATGTTTCAAAATTTTGTTATACACTGAATTTAGTATTCAGGTGTTCATGGATGAAACGCAAGTTTAGTTCCATATTACATGGTTCATTCACCTCCTGTCATTCATCTGTTTGTTTTGCCAGAAAAATACACTTCCCCAGATACCATTTGTGTATATTGCAGGCAAAAGCATACCATTCACAAATGACTCTGTGTCTGTTTCTTTTGTACAGAGAACTAATTCAAGATTCCCAAATGTATCGCAAGAATTCCTCCAAGTTTAGAAGTGAAAATAATGGAAATCCAAGCATACACATTTTCCTGCTTAGAATCAATCAATTTACTCACAGTCATTGTACTTAGCAGCACCTGTGATTAAGATTTTCCTTCCTGTACTAGTAATATGACAAAACAATAATTAATGAAATATAAAACCCGAACTGAATCCCTATATGTGTGAAAATATTGTTTCTTTCAGGCCTTCATCATTACTCCTGAAGGTGGGAGACAGGTAATAACGTGGGTGAGACAGATGAATTTGCCATAACTAGCTTCCTTCAGTGCTCACTGTAATTGCTTTAATTAAAAATGTCACAAGCGTGCATCTGTTTTACAGTTCACGCTTCTGTCTACCAAGGAACAATTTCTAAAACAGTAACACAAAGAAATGATACAGAAGCAAAAGGATATTGAAAAGCCAACAACACTCCCACAGCTGTTTGTTCTCAAGCCCATTCTCAGGAATGCACTGCTCAGATGCACTAGGCACATCTAAAATGCTTGCAGGAAGACTCTAAGCATGTTTATTCAGAAGTAAGCCTTTATGAGGTCATTGGCAATTGCTCCCAAGTAAGAGTCACACAACTGCAGCCTTAACAGCCACATTCTTAGGCCCCGGTCACACGGGGGGGGGAGCACGGCCAAAGCGCGACTTTTCTGAACTGCAGCAAAATAGACACGCGGCGGCAGGATCAGACAGATCCCTTGAGCCGCCGCGCAGTTGCTCCCCGGCACGATCCGATGCCGGGGGGAAGTCACGGGATGGAGAGCGAGGCAGCTGGCTGTGCATGTGCGCGCATGTGGTTTGGTTGGGAGCCTTGAATGCTGCGGAAGAAGGGCGCACCAGCGACCCCACAGCCACCCTTGCTGCAGAGCTTCAGTTAGGTAGTACTCTTTTCTTGGTGGGGTTCATTTTCCCCTGGAAAGGACGGGACGGGGACGGGTGCACTCTGCTTCCCAGATGTTGCGGTGTGATCGCACCCGTTTAATGCGCCCCCGATCCATCCCTCTTGTGGGGCAAAACCTCCCGTGTGACCGGGGCCTTAGTACGCTTAGTTAAGCCCCGCTGAGCTTGAGGGAACTTGCTTCCTGATAAAAATGCTCAGGATTGCAGGTTTGTTCTCACATCTGGGAAGGTGTCAGTGAGGACCAGCTATCAAACAAAATAACACACAAGAAAGCATTCAAGTGCCTTCACTATTATCCATGACACAGAGACAGTACACAAAGTGTTCCTGTTCATTGCAGGCAGGGTCTTTAAGGCAATTCTCACTGGATAAATGGGAACAATTAATATAGTCACTACTCTGAAGCATTTAGCCTTTAACCATTCCTAGAGTAAATGTCTGGGACAATAAAGCACAGGGACTAGGAGAAGCAAACCTTCCGAGTCATGAGCTAGTGTGGTGATCAGAATGTAAGATCTGGAATGCCCAGGTTGAAATGCCCACTCTGCCTTGGAAGCTCACTGGGTAACTGGGTTTTATGCTGGGCCTGTGCCCCCTGTAAGCCGCCCTGAGCCCACTTGTGGGGGGGCGGAGTAAAAATGCCTTAAATAAAATAAAATAAAATAAAATAAATAACCTTTTGATAGTCACACACTGGGAAAGATCATATGTTCTGCCTAATCACATTCAGAAGTAAGCTCCAATTACGTTCTTGGGACTCACTCTTGAGTAAGCATGCCTCTGATTGCAACCCTAGTCATACTGAAGGAGTTAAGTAGATACATGCCTGCTATTTAAGCAGGAGACTATATAACATGAATCACATGATACATTTTTCCTGCCATGCTGCAACAGTGAATTCACTTTAGAAAAGCCTCCCTGACCAATCTGCAATAAACTCCCTATACCGAAAGCACAACTGCTATAGCTCTGCACTGCAGAGTCAGATACCAGATGTGCTTACTTAATGTGTGAAAAACCTACACCTGCAGGAAAGCTATAGAATGTGTTGTTTAATAAAGCTGTTTATTGTGGGTGGGGTCTTTAGGGCAGTTCTTACTGGATAAATGGGAATGATGAATGCAGTCACCACTGGGCAGCACTCAACAGTAATGTGTAGATAGAGAGGTGAGTATCTTTCCAATCAGAATGAAACAGAGTAGTGAAACGATCTTTTCAAAATCGCAGTGTGCAAGGCAAACCTACGATCAGGGTGGATAGATACAAAGAATAAAAGGACTCCTGTATCTTTAATTTGTTAGAAGAGGGAATTCTGACAGGTGCAGCTTGTCATGCAGAGGTGAGACTTGTGCACTTACCAAAATGCCTCTTCTTGTGACTATAAAAAGCTCAGGAGCCCTGTCCTCCATAGCATTTAGTCACTCTAAATTAAATATTTCCATCATCATAATACTTTCTATTTATATAACACACAGCAAAATGTTCAAAGCAGTTTGTGCACATTGGCTTTTTTGACACAAAACATCAAACAAAGGTAGAGTTTTGGCTTAACATTAAACCATATATATGCAGGCTTCATTAGTTAATATGAGTGGTACATATCAATACCAGTTTTACTAGGTATGGTACACAGCAGCTTATTAAATTGGATTAATCTGATATCCTTATTACCAAAAAAAAAGCATTTCAATTAACTTATTTAAAAATCCACAATGGCCAGTTCATCTCCTTAATTATCTAGCTAAGATGGTTTTGCTAGCTGTAAGGTCACATTCTTAGACATTATACTGGCCCCATGCTATCTGCAGGTCTAATTCCCACCCATATTTACATAACAAAGTAAAAAATGTTGTGAAAGGGAGGTGGCTAGCGCTCTAACAGAACAGTGAAGTGACAATATGATTCCAGAAGTCAGCAGATCATGTAGCAGTATCATAAGACATATCCATGTACATTCAGACATAGAAATCATTCATAGGAAATGTTCAATGTCTTCAAAAATAGTTATACCAAAATGAAGATGTGAGTTTTTAGTACCTGGGGAAGCCTTCTAGTTACTAACATGCTGAGTGGTTGGAGACTTGATGGTCCACCTCAAATTTTCCCAAATACTAAGATGGAGACCCACAGATCAGAGAAGAATGGAGGACACAAAACCAAGTATTGTAAAATTCCAGTGCAGGTGGCAAGGTGAAACAAGATTTACTCTCCAGATCATTTGCAAGCACTGGTCTGACTAAAACCACAGCATCTTTGACTTCTGAAAGCTCCAAGATATTGGTTACGATTTTAACAAATACTTTAAAAGTATAAACAAAAATCTGAAATTCTTTAATTACATAATTTCTCAAGCAATAATTACATAATTAGCAACATTTCACACATGTGCATTCTCACATAGCCTGGTGCAAGTTATAGTCCCAACCCCTCCCCACACACACACACACACCTTTTATTACATGCAAACCAGTCAGTCAGTCAGAGTGTAGAAGCCTACCCGACTTCTTCTGGGAGCATGTTCTACAAGCATGGGGTACCCACTTTAAAGGCCCAAGCCCAGGCCACTGCAGAACACACCCTAGACAAAAGAAGCACAGACAATAGACTATGTTGTGAAGAACAAAGCTGCCACATGGGAACAGGCAGGGTGAAGTAGTCCTTTAAGTATGTGGGCCCCCAGGTCATGAAGGGCTTTAAAGGTAAACATCAGCATCTTAAATTGTACCCAGAAATGAATGGGCAGCTGCTTAAGTGAGCAGTTATCAGGGGTTAGCTACTGACACCACATTTTGCATGAGGTGTCCAGATGATCTTCAAGGGTCGCCCCATGTAGAGTGTGATACAGTAATCTAGCCTCAAGGTTAAAGAAGCATGGTTAAATGTGGCCAGATCTGCAATCTGCAAGAAACAAGCTAGCTTCTAACTAAATGAAGCTAGGAGAAAGCAATTTTTTTGCTCTCACACTCATCTGTTTCAGTGACCAGACTCTAGCAAGACTCCCAGGTTCTTCACAGAGCCTTTCAGCAAAAGTTGCACACCATCAATGATAGGAAGACTAATCCCATTTTAAACTGCATCCCTTCTTATCCAGCATCCTCTCCATTCTGTGGAGATTCAGCTTCAGGGGTTTTTTTTGCTCCCTGACCCACCTGAATGCTGAATTCAGTCACTGGCCCAGGACAAAGAGAGTCAGAACCAGAGAATTATTCAGATTAATATATAACTAAGTAATACACAGCTGACAGCCCAAATAATTGGGTGATCTCATTAAGGGGCCTTACATGGATATTAAACATGATGGAAGATATAGAAAACTCTGTGGCACTGCCTCCCCAAGTCAGCTCTCAAGAGAATGATTCAGCATTTCCTAGTTCAATGCTGTTTCACCTCAGCAGCGTGTGTGCTCTGCCACTACCCATTCCATAACTTTTCCCCAAAAAAGTAAAGTTTGAGACAGATCTATAATTAGTCAAGACCTGCTTATCTTGAGATTCCTCTTTGAGTAACAACCTAATAACTTATCTTGAGATTCCTCCTTGAGTAACAACTTAACAACTGTCTCTTTTACAGGCTCGGGGAAAACCCCTCCATCAGAGAGAAGCCTCATGATTTGGTGTTCATTTGTGTTATCAACTTTAATGGCTGCCAGCATTTCACTGGCAGCATTTCATACATGCGCAAGGAGGCGACCCTATAGTGGCCCTGGAGAAAGACAGATGTCCCCTACTCTGTAGCTGCCAAAGAAGGCCACAAATGAAATCAAACTTTAGCAACAACAACTACTGCACAACCACAAAGGTATTCAGAACACTACTCAATGGTATGAGGAGAAGATCTGAGGATCAGTTTGTGTGTGCTTGTGACTGTTGAAAACTAACCATTTGCCTGCCAAACATGTTTGGTGCAAAGTTTTCATCATCCCCAATTACAAAGAAAAGCAGATCTTCGTCCTTTTTCTGGCCACTTACCTGAATAAATGTTATAAACATTGGTAAGCAAAATAATCTACAGAGATTCTCACATTTCCCTTAAATGGTGTGTTGGAAGTGGGAAACATCTCTCCTTATATATAATTGAATAGTGGGTGCCAAAGTTCTAATTCTAAAATGCACTCCCTTAGTGTATGGCTGATGGCACTGCTCCTCAGCATATATCACCACCAATCAGAAGGCAAAGCCCGGGTTCCGCCCATACCACAACTACTGCGACAACCTGGTCTTTTGCATATGGAAGCTGATTGGACTTCCCTCCATTCCCCCCCTCAAACTCCCCCCCCCCGCAAGGCAGTTGGAATGTCAGTTGCATATGGAATCTGCTGTATTCCGGTGGTGTGCAGGTCCCAGATTCATGTTTTAAAAGCAGACTGACACTGTTTGCCCAAAGCCAGAGCACTCTCCCAGAGCCTCTTTCTAGATCCCGTTGTATTTATTTCCACAACGGGCCTTATTTCTAGTAGATGCATAATTTAAAGAAAAAATCAGCCCAGTATTTATTTCAAGAATGTACACATTCCAAAAAGTACTGTGTTAAGACAAGAAACAGCCTAGGGTGCACTATGCTGCAACCCTTGAGCAAGATAGCTTAATGAACACAGTTCATGTCAGGTGATAAATCAGATGCCCTTTATCTTGTGTGTCACAGCTGCATCCACTACAGTACTGACAGCAACAGCAACTATAACCAACATTTTTACTGACAGGTGATAAATCAGGTGCCCTTTAACTCATGTGTATCAGTTGCAAATTTAGTTAATTAGAAATTCATGCTCACTTCTTTTTATGTATTATTTCCCAGAAGATTTACCATGAGCTGTCATATTTGACTACTTCCCAGGATTAAGGTTCTCAGACATTTAGCAAGTACACCCCAGAAGAGTGTGCAGCACTTCACAAGAGAGCACTATTTTGCAAACTAGAGAAACTATTCCGAGCAGAGAGGATCAGCTGCTATTCTGCTGCAGATGAGAGTTACTGAAATGTTTCACTGATATGTGGTTAGGGATTAGGAGCTCTGCTGCAAGCTAGCAATGCACACAGATGGGTATTAACAGCCACAGAATATAAGTCAGGAATCTAATTGGAACAGAACAAAGCTGAAAAAAGAAGCTCCACCTATACTTACGGTTCTTTAAAATACACTGAGTTTAATTTTTGCCGTCAGAAAGATGTAATTAGGATCCCAAAGCCTTGTAACTAGGCATGGGCCTGACTGACTGTATTGCACTAAAAAATGCCCCCCCCCAAGACCAGGTGCAGCCCCAAAACCTCTGGTTAATGTGGAAAGTACTCAGCAGTGGGGGGGTTTTGTTCTGGTTTTTCAAACTTCCACATCTTTCATCTCACCACCAAATATTCCAAATAACTGCTGATTCTACCTCTGCACCCCATAAATCACCGGATAGCCATTCAGAACCTGAAAAATCAGTTTTAGTAAGAAAACCCAAGCAACAATGTACTTTCTGATGTTTGAATCATTATGACTTTTCCCAAAGGCAAAGTATATATCTGGTCATCATAAAAAATAATTTTGGTGAGGTAAGATTAGGGAAGACTGTGAGCTATTTCAGAGGGTCTTTCCAAAACGAAGTGAATGTCAGCACTTTGACAGATGAAACTCCAGGTTGACAAATGCAAAATAGTCTGTATAATAGGTTCATTGATGGGCTCTAAATTAACTGTAAGAACTCAGGAAATGACTGAACAGCTGAAAGAAAACCATTTTTTTCATG
Source organism: Gekko japonicus (assembly GCF_001447785.1). Taxonomy (NCBI): domain Eukaryota; kingdom Metazoa; phylum Chordata; class Lepidosauria; order Squamata; family Gekkonidae; genus Gekko; species Gekko japonicus. The sequence continues at coordinate 3,435,456 of NW_015175358.1, forward strand.
GTGCAGAAGTAGAAAAGCTTAGCAGGCATAATAAATATCAGATGGTAATAAAAAAAACAATGCAGATAGAAAGACAGATGTGTTGACAGAAACAGAGAAAGCCTTAAAATCATCTGAGTTGCAATCCAATACCTAGGAGTAAGCCCCAATGAATAAAATGGGGACTTGCTTCTGCAAAGGATTACAATGTAAATTAAAAATTTCAGCACCTCAACTTCATCAGCCAAGCTTCTAACTATGCAAAGGGTAACAAGTGACCATTCTAAAAATGCTAAAGGTGGAGAGAATTTTCAGGAATGTGACAGCTGCTATATAAGTGCAAGAAAGATTCTGAAAAGAATTAAAGGCATAGGTATTATCCCCCCAAAGTAAGGTCACTAGGGTGTTAGGCTATTCATCCAGAAATTCATTCTTGCTTCTGGTGTTTCAGTGTTGAATGAGTATGGATTTTTTTCCTGTTGGTAATATTTCCGAGTCTGAAAGGTTGGGGTCTTCTAAATTAAACTACTCTGAAACAGGGTTTTCATGATTTATTGATATAACTATATGTATGTGAATTCACACGATATTCCATTTTAGCCACAGATATGCGTATGTGTGGTTTTAACATAATTTTTCCATTTGCAAAGTATACATACTGAAACTTTCCCCACTTAAAGACTGCAATAGTTCTTTGAAGTATTTCCATTGTACATCTGTAAAAAGGACTGGGATTCATAATATCTGTATGACCCACACCCATTAGCAAAAAGAGGACAGAAGTATCTGCTAGTGCCAAGCATGTCCTTAATTTTCCTCCCTTGATACATTTCAATAATTAATTATGGATATGTTTTCCACCATCCATTGTTTTGTTTCCATGATGGTAGAAATCAATTGCCACCAGCTCTGACTGATTAAAATGTAAAATGTCCAAGCTCAGAGGTAGACACTGTTGCTCATGACAACATACAGTGATCTAGCTTTTTGTGTGTGCATGCGTATGTGTTTGCTTTCTCCACAGGCTGTTTTTTTTGTACTTAAGCTGATGTCAAGCCACAGAGTAGCCCCACAGCAGGTTAGTGTTGTAGATCTCAATGCTATAAATGTCACCAACATTAACTGGGACTTCTAATAGGTCAGTCAATGAGCTTTACAATGCACAAAGGGCAAAATCAGGCTGTCTAGGCACTTGTGATTAATGACACCAAAAATTAGCAAGTACATAGGCCAAAGGGGGGGGGAGCTCCCATGAATCATGCATGCAGATGTCACATCTTGCCTTGGAGAACACACAGCAGGATTTAGGAGATTTTAAAACATTCTAATTATGAAATACTACAAAAGCTGAAAACTGAGCTGAGGGGTAGAGAGGTTACCTTCCAACAGGTTTAAATGGCAACAAAAATTAAAGACAACAACAAACAGTACAGCACACAGTAAAAAGTAGCAAAGAATAACACAAAACAACTGTGAGCTGAATTTCCCACAAAATACTCACAAAGGAGACTTCATTAAAGTGAAATGCATGTTTTGGTCCTGTTACATAGAAGCAGCCTTTAGGGGTGCTGACTAGAGTTTAGGAGACCTTGCCCAATATTGAAGTAATAGAAAAGCATTATCTTGAAAGGAAATGGAATGAGACTCTCAGTAGTTGTTCTTTGTTCCTGAGGAAGGACCAGAAGTCTGAAACACTGGAAAATTACCTAAGAAAAGTATTGGACTTTTTTGGATATTTATCTTGTATATTTATTCTTTGGCTACTGTATTTTCCTACGATGGATTATATGGATAGATTTATTCCACACAATAGATGCATTTCACTTTAATGAAGTCACCTTTGTGAATATTTTGCGGGAAATTCAGCTCACAGTTGTTTTCCATTATTCTTTGCGACAAAAATTAAAGGCCAGAATACCAGAAAGTTTCTTGGTTACACTGTGCCCTTTCCCCAGTGCTACTACTGAACTTCCAAGAGCTGAATTGTACACAGTTTCAACATACTAGCTATAAGAATCATCCAGCTGAGTTAGACCAAAAATCCATCTAGCCCAGGGGTCCTCAACCCTTTTAGACCTGTGGGCAACTTCTAAATTCTTGCACAGGGTGATGGGTGCAACCACAAAAAGGCCATGTGGGAGGTAGAACCAACCACATACAAATAGGAAACCCAAATGCATAAGATGAGAGGAGTAAATTTTAATGATACACTGGGAAAGAGAAGTCAGAGAGGGTGGCAGTTGTCACGCTGCAGTGGCAGTTGTCACTGAGATGCTATTTTAATCTGTGCAGCAAATCAGATCTCAAATGGGCAATCAGAAGGGAAGGACTCCGCCTGGCCCCGCCCACTTTCTAAAAATACTTGATGGTTGCCAGGAAATATGCCTTTTAAACCCTTCTCTGGAAGAGATAATAAACTTATTGTTGTTTTGTTAAAAGAAGGTTAAAAGTTAAAAAGGGGAGAGAAGAAGTAAAGATTAATTCAGAAATTAGTGCTGCCCTTCCCAGATCTACTAGGTAACTTCTGTGAGTTACACAGCTATCTCAATAGTTACATTTAGCCTTACTGACCACTTGGAACCAAACATTTATTAAATGCTACCCCTTGCTAGTGACTTGGGATTCTGTTGCTGGACTGAGGGGAAAGTTCAGGAGGGGTTGTGTGGGATCTACTACTGATTTAGCCTAAAGTAATCCCTTAATTTGTCCTGTCTTCAGGTCTTCTGTACCTGAGCAGCCCTCACAACTGAGAAAGAAAAATCATCCAGAGCCGTTAAGGGTGGTGACAGCAAAAGGGGCGTGACTGCCCCTCAGCAACTGCTAATCAGAGGTACAATGCCTCTGAACATGGAAGACATGTTGTGATGGTGAACAGCCATTAGACCTACTCTCCATGCTGTTTTAAAGCCATCTAAGCTACCACAACACCTTGAGGCAATGAATGCCCTGAAGTAATCATATGTTTGGTAAAGAAACAAATTCTTTGGTTGATTCTACCAATTTCACTGAAGTTCTAATACACTGCATGCATTTCATTAAGAGATTACATGAAAATACACATTCTGCAGATGTGCTGAACAAAAAGAACTTGAGCAAACCACACATCTATAGTCTGCAAAAGGCCAAAAACGGCCCCGGTCACATGAGAGGTTTTGGGCCGCAGCAAACGGGCGCGATCCCACCGCAACATCTGGGAAGCGTTGCGCTCCCGTCCCAATCTGGCCCTTCGAACCAAAACGCCGCAGCAAAAATGAACCACCTACCGAGGTGGTTCTTCTGGAATGGCCACATCAAGGCCGGCCGTGGGATCCCCGGCTCCTGGCCGAACTGCACATGCTCAGACATGCGCAGTTTGGCAGCCTCCCATCGCTGTCTCCCCGGTCTCCCTGGCATCTGATCATGCCGGGGAGCAATTGCGCAGCGGCTCACAGGATCTGTATGATCCCGCCGCCGCGTGCCTATTTTGGTGCGGCTTTTAAAAGCCGCACTTTGCGCGTCCTTTTTTCCCTCGTGTGGCAGGGACCAACCTTGACTATACACTAAAAGTTGTTGATCTAAATGTTGATCTAAACAAACACTGGCAAGTTCTAAGCATCCCCACTTGAAGCAAGTCTTGAAGAAAAGGTGAATTCTTCTTGGAAGGTGATAGAGGCGGCACATGGGAGGCAGAGTGTTGCCCAGCCTAAGGACAAGAGATGTCTAAGGGACACTCTGATTCAGGAACCAAGAAAAACTATACTGGATTGGAAAGACAGAGTAACTACCTAACTGAAAAGCACTCAAAAAGCACTCTATATATTCCATTACCAAGCACACTGCTGCACAATGTAACGTGACTGGAAAGTACAGAAAGGTGGCAGGACAGAAAGCAAACAAGATTAGCAGAAACTGGGAACTGTAGCAACCTATGACAGCCTAGCTGGGAGTGATGGGCTGATTGATTTAAAATGTTCTACTCTGCCCTTCCAAATCATCTCAAGGTGGTATCTCATTTCCTTTTAAAGTTGTTTATTCCTGTGGCCATCACTACGTCCTCTGGCAGCGAATTTCACATTATAATCATTCTCTATGTAAAGTAGTATTTCTTTTTGTCTGTCCTGAACCTACTGCCCATCAGCTTCACTGGATGCTCCCGAGTTCTAGTATTTGGGGAGAGGGATAATAATTTCCCTTTGTCAACTCTCTCTATCCCATACATAGTTTTATAAACCTCTATCATGTCCCTCCTTAATTGTCTCTTTTCTAAACTGAAAAATCCCAGACTCTTCAGCCTTTCCTCATAAGGAAGGTGTTCCAACTCCCAATGTGGGTGCCCTCCTCTGTACTTTTTCCAGCTCTGCAATGTCCTTTTTGAGATACAGCGACCAGAAACGTACACAGTATTCCAAATGAGGCTGCAACATATATTTATACAGGGGCATTACAATATTGGTTGTTGCTAAAATCAACAACTGACTGCTCATATCAATTTAGAAGACCCTGCTAGACCAATATACTCCTTACAGGCCTTTCTACGAACTGGAGTTAGAAGGGTGCAACTTTGCTTAAGATGGCACTGGCAGATATCTCTTTCACTATTTCAATTCAATGTAATCCAGTATTCATATAATATTTGTAATTTCTACTGCTTAGCAAATGTAAGCTACTCAGCTGTTATTACATTAAAAAACAATAAACTTCTTTGTGGTAATCAGAGAATCATTATTAAGCTTAGCAAAAACAGTTCAGAAATGCATTGCAAATTATTTATTAATTAATTTAATAATTAAATTTATACCCCACCCTCCCCAAGACTGCTGCCATTACTTTGGATACCATTTTCCAAAATCCATGTATGCATTTCCAACACATATAAACAAGCACGGTGACTTAATGGTTATTATGACGACTGCAACAATATCTTATGGCACCACAGAGCCTTTGTACAATCCAGTGGCATAACGCAAATATTTACAGTACAATCCTAAATGGAGTTACACCCTTCTAAATCCATTGAAGTCAAAGGTGTTAGAACGCCATAACTCTGCTTAGGGTAGCATGGCTGGTCGTACAGTCTAAATGCCCTTAAGGAGGCATTCTGTTTAGAGACAAGAGACACTGCCTGTACACATGCAAGGCTACCAAGCAAAATCATGTCATTGAACTTAAGATGGCAATCCTTTTTACAGTCATTTGGAAGTAATTCCCTCTGAACAAAGTGCAATATTCTTCTAATAAAGCGTGTACAGGATCATGCTACAAGTGTCCAGAGCTTTCATGAAAAACAGCTTCAAGTTAATAGGCAAAATAGCGTTTCTCAATGAGATGAAAAATAAATGTCCATGCAGTTTAAGCAGAGTAATACATATACACAATTTGAGAACTGAACCACATAGCTCACATTAAAGTTCATGAAATAAGAGCACAAGATCAGGATTTTATTTATTTAAAATGTGTGTACTCCCACCTTATCTCCACAAATTCAAGGTGGTTAACAAAACAGCAGAAACTGCAGGACAATAGACAAGTTAAATACCAATACAGAATTAAGACACAGAGTTCACACAGCTAAAACAGCTTGTCGTCCATCAAATTCCCTCTGGAACAGAAGTCTTGCATGTCTTCCTGAATGCAACAAGTGAAAATGTTCCACACATTCACTCTGGAAAGTCATTCCAGAGAAACAGACATACCACACAGCATGTCCATGACTGAACTGTTGCCTTACTGACCATCCTAGGTGAGGATACCACCAAGAGAAGGCTGTTTGAGGAATGCACTGGCGCACAGGAATATAGTGGGAAAAGCGGTTCAAGAAATGCTTCCTCTAAGCTGTGGAGTCCTGTGAGCAAAAATTCCACTTTGTGAGCTGCTGGCATTAAAGTAGAGAGCGAGCAATTTAGCTACTGCATCTATTAGTTTGCTCTGGAGCCATCCTTCCTGAGCTAAGACAAAAACGTGTGAGCCAGAAGCTAAAAAACTGTGAGCTAGCTCATACTAACTCAGCTTAGAGGGAACACTGGCTCAAGAGCTATACTAATTCTTCCTTGGTTGGTTGATGCTTTGCCGTGCTGCTTCACCTGCCCCTGAATGCTGCAGGATTAGCGGGCAAGCATGACTCACTCCTATTATTTATTTCCATTTCTAGGCCATTCTCCCTGCACAGCAGGCTCAGAGTGGGGTACAACAAATATAAACATAACAATCAATTAGCATAGAGTATAAAAACATAGTAAATTGTTAAAACCTACAGCATCAAATACTTAATTAACTAACAATAGATGGTGATCCATAACACAATGGATCGCAACCGAACCTATGTGTGCCTTGGATGGAATAACACATGGAAGGGAGTCAGCCATAGTAGATAGAACAGGGCAGGGGAGATGGTTTACTGCTGCCTCAGCCATAGGCCTGGTGGAACATCTCCATTTTACAGGCCCTACAGAATTGCATTAAATCTTGCAGGGCCCAGATCTCACTTGGGAGACTTCTTTAGGGCCGGGGATCACCAGCAGATGTTGGTCTGAAGAGTGTAGGGCCCTTTAAGGGACATATTGGGAGAGGCAGTCCTGCAGATATGTTGATCCCAGTCTGCATAGAGTTTTAAAGGTCAAAACCAGGACCTTGAACTTGACCCAGTATTCAGCCGGATCCTACCCTAACAATTGACATGAATGAGTTTTTAAAAATCAGAGTGATGTTTTTTAAAAGTTAATTTTATGTTCTAAAATCACTGATATTTATCTGCTCCACTAAAAGTAGAGATAACAGATAACAGCACAGCCAGTAGAAAATAAATTGATTTACTGACTAGACCACAAAAGCTGTAAGTATGAAATGTTCCACTTGCATTATGTCTAGACTGACTATGCTACAGCTCATATATCTGTATAAATATATAAACAGGCATGCTCTGACCTGAATAGCCCAGGCTAGCCTGTTCTCATCAGATCTCAGGAGCTAAGTAGGGTTGTCCTTGGTTAGTATTTGGATGACAGACCAGCAAGGAAGTCCAGGGTTGCTATGCAGAGGCAGGCAATGACATACCTCTTGCCTTGAAAACCCTATGGGTCTTCATAAGTTAGCTGTAACTTGATAGCACTTTCCACCACCAGATAAACAGGCATACAGAGTACTATGCAAATATACCTCCAAAGCTGTACCCCAGTTTTTTCTACAATTACTTCAAATTTGTCCCATGAAGAAGAACTGAGGTATACATTTTGATTGTGACAGAGGACACATATCTGTCACTTGTGAGTCCAGGGGGTTAACATAGTACTGTAACTGATGTAAAGCTAGACCCATGAATTCATTCTTTTGTATAGCCTATGGGACAATTAACACAACATGAATTACTTGCACAGACAACACTTATTTTGGCAACTGTATGTGCCACACCTGTACACTACTATGCATGACTAGCAAGTGTATCTGTTTTCTCATTAGTATACATCCCAAGACTCTGCAACTAACTGGGATTTCTAGCCATATGTGGATATACTGTCATGAAACCTGATGGTGTATGCAAGGGTGTACACGGGCTTGCCTATATGGAATCAGTATCCATGTAGCATATTCCACCAACACAAAGAAGTTTTTTGACAGAATCTGAATAGTTTATGTGTTGTAAATGGCAACTTCACATAAACAGAGGGTCAACCTAGTTTTTCCTAGCAATTCACTAACCAAATTTTTTTTTAAATGCCCAAGGAAATAGGCAGAAACCTTTCAGGAAAAACCACAACCCCCTAACCAACTTATTAGGATGACAGATTGTGTTGTTTATTTCATCTCCTTTTATCAAAAGACAATCAAGCCTGGCCTCTTGAAACATGGAGCTTGAAACAGCTCTTGAAACATGCAGAAAGTATCTGTGAATCTTCATGAAGCCCAGCAAGAACATGTTTGAATTCCTTTCCACTTTGGTTATGCATAAAAAGACAACGGTTTGTTTTGATGCACGGCAGAAGCGCAAAGCTTTGATGGAGCAAACTCAACCCAAGCCACACTTACAGAAGCCAACAAGAAACCTTCAGGGAGTGCACTGGAAACTGTTTAACGTCTCTCCTCATTATTCAGGCTGAACAACAGCAAATGTAGGATTTTCACAGTCACCTTCAAAGCAAACCTACAATATCCCACACTATACTAGTAGAAAGAGTACTTAAGTAGTATTTTAATCTAGAACTTGGTGACCAATGAAAACTGTTGATGGTGAAAGTAGCAGACAATTCTTGGACAATGCAATTTTCATTCAGTAAAAATACAAGTTGGCTACTCTCATAAAAGAAAAGTTGAACATTCCACTTCAGTTCTGAACAGCAGCCATCCTGGAAAAGCAGATTAGACTGTAATCTCTCCCCATGCCGTGTTCCAGCTGTGCAACATCCTTTGCCTCGAGGCTTAATCGTCACATCTACCTAAGATGCAATCAAGACAATCTTCATTTTTCCATAAGGCAAAGTAGTGGCATAAGCACACATGGTAACTGTATTGACCCAGACAGCAGAATTTACAAGAAACCTGAAGTGGAATACACTCACATAATATACCCATGTATGGGTACTTTTTTTTTTTTTTTTAAGAGAGCCTTCGTTTTTACCTGTAATAGGACTTGTTGAGCTGCCTTTGTTTCAGGGTGCACAATATCAGTAACAAAGGAAGACCCACTATGGGGAGGAGCAGAGCAGTGGGAAGAAGGTGGACTCTGAATCCTTCCTCTTCACCTTCTTAATCCCCTTCTAGGCTGCCTCCATGCAAACAACATTACATCCGGCTCAAAATATGCTGTTAAGTGCCCTCCACACCCGAGAGGAGATAATTAAGATTCTGTTACTTCCCACAATTAGAAATAACACCTTTAGACATTTATCTGCTGTTTTGACATATTTATTGCTTTACAACTGTTGACCTTAAAACCTTAACTTGTTATTTTTCACTTTGCATAACTCAGAGGTCATTTCAGGGGGGGGATCGCGGGGGATCGCAGTTCCCCCGGGTGAGGTACAGGGGGCGGGGCACACGACGAAGCCCCGCCCCCGCTTCCGACCACCCCGCTTCCGGTCCTCATTCAGCCAGGAGGAGGCAGGAGAAGAGGGAGGGTAAGTTGCTTCCTCCCTGCCTCTCCCCACTCCTGTCTGCCTGGGGCCAGGGAGGGCCTTCGCGGGGCTTCCTTGCATTCCCGCCGGCCTTGCAGGTCCACCGTCGGGCCCCTCATGGGGCTCGGCAGTGGAGCTGCAAGGCCGGCAGTGGCGGCCGGGACCATTGGGGGCGGGGGGTGTGGCCTTATGACACACTTCCGGTGATGTCAGGGGGTGTGGCCTTATGACACACTTCCGGTGATGTCAGGGGGTGTGGCATATGCTAATGAGTTATGCTAATGAGTTCCCCTAGCTCTTTTTCTACGAAACGACCCCTGGCATAACTTAAACATCATCATGTTATGTTAATTTGCTGTTAAGTCCCTGTCTATAAATTAGAACCTCATCTACCATTCCAATGTATTTGAAAAAGTGTGCCTTGCACACGAAAGCTCATACCTTGAATAAACTTTTGTTGGTCTTAAAGGTGCCACTGGACTCTAAATTTGTTCTACTGCTTCAGACCAACATAGCTGACCATCTGGATCTATCTCCATGAAAACTGTTAGCAGTTGCTCTCACTGCAGACACAACCTTTCTGCACTAAGCAGGTTTGCAGCAATGATAGCCAAATGTAAGCCTCTAACGATTCCCCCCCCCAAACTAGCATTAAAATCAAATTTAAAACAAAAAAGCAAGTATGGGGGGAAGGGACCAGTCTTTTCCAAGTTCTCAAGGGAGATGACCAGCATTTTTGTATCTTCTGGAGAAGAGGCATATATGCTTCTTCTAAAAACCTACAGCACTTTGTCAGCATTAATGCCATATTCAACAATATAGACATACATTTTGCATTTTTATAAACCTGAATAATATGCAATTTTGCATCACAACATGCACCTTTCCCTTTCCCCATACTTTTTATTTTGCTTAACTATGGCTCCGGTCACACGGGCAGGAAACTGTGGGGGGGAAGCGTGGCTGTTTGCCCCGGGGCAAACTAACGCGTAGTTACTCAATCAGACCTCCCCTGGAGGTTCCGTGGAGGTCCCGTGGGAAGGGAGAGGTGCTGATCACAGGATGATCCTGCGTGCAACAAAGAAACGCGTGGTGCGGCAAACAGGTGGGGTTTTTTTGTCGTGTACACCATAAATGCGCATGCTCCGTTGGGTGCTTGTGTGCATCCACGGAGACTTGGAAAAAAAACCCCTTGTTTGCAAGGGGACATGGGCGGGCGCCGGATGCCACCGGAAATGCGATCAGACGCCCGCCCTTGCCCCGCAGTTTCCGGAAACTAGTACCTCCGAGGTACTAGTTTTTTGCAGCGCGGTTTCGGCGGGAAGCCTCGGTTGAGCCACGGAAGCCCTATGCTTCCCAGATGTGCCGGTGAGATCGCGCCTGGAAACTCCGCCTGACTTCCGTCTCTCTAGCGTGGCTAATGTTCCGTGTGACCGCACTCTGTTATTTTGTTCCAAGTCCTTGGGCATCTTTCCATTTCAGGAGTTGTCAGGTTTTGCTTTTGTCAACCAACCTGCAATACTGTAATAAGTGTTTCATATGCAAAAGAAATGCACCTCCCAGGCTTTGGGAAGCTGACTTTATTCATCCTACAGCATCAGCAATGACTGAAGTGTAGAGGTATAAACTGAGAGCACTGTACCAGGGCAGCTGTCAATATATCCACCTAGGCAATAACTGCAGGCTTAGCCAGGTTCGAATAATATTCTATTATAAAGGTGGATCCTAGCCTGACAGAAAGTACATATAGGGTAAGAACCAGCAACCTGCAACAAAATAATTTCTCTACCCCCCCCCAAAAAAAAGTAAATCCCATATCACCAACAAAGCTGTGTGGGATGCCTTTTAGCAAAGCTGACTTTGGGAGGAAGCTGTGGAAGAGCCCGGTAATAGTAGAATGAGGGAGCCAGATCTCCACAAGCTCAAGGGCCAGTGATTTGGGACGAATCCCCCCCCTAAACACTTAGCTTTTTATCAGTACAAGTCCTATGGTTCTGGGCATCCTCCTCCCAGGAGGTCAAAGACGGCCTGCTGAGGGAAGGGGAACACAGGGAAAATCCCATGTGTTGCACTGCTAGTTCTTTGGATAAACCCATACAGTCCCTAAATCCAGTCCTAGCAATATTGATTACGAAAGCAGGCCTTATTGCTTTCACTGGGACTTACTTACAAGAAAGTATGCTAAGGAACACCACCACAGATAAAGCAATTAAGTTTACAATAGTCTAAAAGGTCCATCCTCTGCAGTTTATTCAGAAACAATTCCCCTTGACTTCACTGGGACGTTCTCTTGAGTAAGTATGTACAGGATTGCCAAAATCAACACATTACCCCCCTTTTGTTCAGTATCAGAACTTCACTTGTTTATACAGGGAACAGAGTTGATGTCTTGCATATAATCCTTCATACTTCCACTACATCTTATTAAAAGTGTTTTTGACAACACATGCAACTGCAAAATGAGAGGCAGAAACTGTACAAACATAAGGGTCCATTTTTGTCTGCTTTATTGGGTAATAAATATGAAGTTCTGCTGTCACTCAAAAGTTTAATTTATCTAGGCAGTTGGCACAATGACAATACTTCAAGCTCCCTCCTGGGAAGGCCTCACTGGAAACTAGAGCAAAAACCTCAAGCCCCAGGCAAGCTAGGACATTACAGAGATGATGTGTTATGGGAATGATGCCAGATGTCTCACTTTCTCGGCATCGCCACTGGCAGGTTGACAGAGCAATGCTGGTGTCACCTCTAGGAAATGGGAAACATCACAAAATCTAGTCCACAGGGAGATGTCTCAGTAACAGAACACAGACACAGCCCTTCTAGGGGGAAAGCTGCTCCTGACATCACCAAGAAACATTGCAATATCTGTGAAAGGGAAAAAAAAGGAAAGCTACTTTCCTTGAATGGCAGACTGCACCATGACTGCACAGAGGAAGAAAGGGGGTTAATAGTCTTATCTTAGGCCACCAGAAAAGTAAAATACACAATATGCATGTTTCCTGCTTTCGAATCCAATGTCCTATTTATACTACTCTTTCACAATGCCAAAGACAGCTTTTTCCTGACTTAAAGGCACATTTCCTGCTTCTTAAATTGTGATTTCTCATGTTGCACTCATTTGCACTATATTCTATGTATTTTTTCAAACTATTGGTTAGCCCTTTAACCTGACAAAAATGTTATTTGAGGGAGGGGGGTACTAAACAACTGCAAACAATGGAAAAATCAGAAACCTTCAGCTCTGCCAGAATAGCCACATATTTATCGGTGCCTGCCTAAGACATTTTATTCAGTGGTAAATAACAAAGTAGTGTTTATACAAAGCTCCTAATAAACTAACAAATAATACTTTCTTATGAACAATTCAACTGTCAGAATTCATAACCTGGAATCAAACAATTCAGTTATTAACATTTTAAAATAAAGCTTGGGTTCTGGTCCATGGTGGTACCAAAACCACCCTGGTTTACTTGGAACATTAATCATCTAGTGAAGTATACAATCCAGATAGGGCCTTAACATAGGAAGTATTTTTAGTATGGTGGGTAGATACTTGTATGTCTTGACATAACTTCCACTCAGTGGCAGTGGCTTAATATGAGAGCCAGAAAGGGGCAGTGGCTAGAGTGTTGGACTAAGTTCGAATCCCATCTGAGCCATGTAAGTTTACTGGGTGATCTTTAGCCAGTCACTCTGTATCAGTCTAACCTACCTCTCAAGATTTTTCTAAAGATGAAATCAGAGGAGGGATGAACGATGCTGTAAACCACTTTGGGTCTCCATTGTGGAGAAAAGTGGTGTATAAATATCTTAATAAATAAATACATATACCCCTATACCCATGTAGCAGTAGGTCATTTAGAACACAATATTCCTACATTGGGCAATATGTAAAAGAATGATCTGGTGGCCAAAATGGATAGGAAAAAGGTATCCAGAAAATGCAAGACATTATTGGACTAAGCACATTATACTAGGAAAGGTGCCCCAAAGAAATCAACTGGATGCACTACTGAGCATGCATGGTGAGGCTTAGGCTATACATTTGCTTAGGACTGCAGCCTTAATATATGTTCCAAGGTATGTATTTGACTGCATGATAAACATAAAAAAGAAAGGCATCAAGTGATTTTCCCAGAGTGGAACAGGCTGGAAGCAAAAGAATAAGGCATTCTTCCGACATTTTAGATGGATTTGGTAAGCCATAGTTACATCGCTGTCAGGGCTGAAAATATTTCATATTTCTACGTGCCAGTACCTAAATTTTAGGAGCCTGGGATTTTTCAAACCATGACAATATCTGTGTTGAAAAGGAACACATGAAGGGCTTCAGCTGCAAACCTTTTCCATATCTATCACATTTCACAACACCCTTGATATATGATGAGAACTTTGCAAATCAAGGAAGTTGTGCATCACAAAGGATACTGAGCATTTAGACATGAGTTTACTTATAATGAGAGGAGGCTATTTGCTCACTTCTCTTTTACCCTCAGTGTCATGGCAGCAGTTCCCCAGGGTCTCAGACAGAGGATTTTCTCTGCTCTGTTGTCCAAAATTGAACCTGGGACCTTATACATGCAAATAATGTACACTATTACTGAGCTATGATTAGACCTCCCTGCACAGTGTTCCAGAAATCCTTGTGAGCACCCTTTAAACCCACCTCCTAAGGCCTCCTACTGGGGGTTGCTTAAGTAATTTACTTTAAACCTGTATTTCAAATATTCTGCACTGTTCACTTTTATAACACTTCAGCATATGCCAACGCTAGCAGAGTTAATAGTAACAGACTAATTTTAAACCCTATGATTACTGGAGCTGATTTATATAGTAGCTTCACTTCACAATACTGTGAATCATGCATGTGGTAATTGCCAAGTCCAATTTTAGTTCTGTCATACTGAAGCCTTGGTTTTTATGCCTCAGCTGCTGCCTCCTCTATTCGACAGAGGTAAGTTGATAATGCAATGGGTTTCTGCAGCTTAATATCAAAATATTATGATACCCAGTGTCAGAGCCTTGCAATTTTTGCAAGTTATGAGTCATCTGCGAACTAAACACTTCATAAAACAAGACACATGATTGAAAAGGTATTTAATGTTTCAGTTTGCTTTCCCTGTAGATTGCATACTTTAGGGGGGAAATTAATTTATCACTTAAGTGTTGTACAGAATTGATTTGCTTAACAGTGGCACAATGCATTAAAACAGTGACACAAAAAAGTATAGATCAGTAAGATTATTAAAATAAATATTCCACACCTCTTCAAGAAGGCTATTAGCTAATTATTCACAAAGACCAAATGAATTAGGGATTCCACAGATACATAAGGAGCAGCTTTGCTTGAGGACCTTGCCCCCTATGATATATCAAAAATAGTTAAACAGGGTTTTCCTCCTATATATCACTATCTTTAATAAATACATCCATATTTCTGTAAATTGAAGAAGTGTGTGTAATGAGAATGTGTAATGAGACCATTTCAGCCCCCGCAACGTGGAATGAACACAGATGCTGTAAGTCTCTAGCTTGTCCAGAGGGTTCTTGCTTCAAGAAGAAAGCTTCCCTCCAGTGTTGCTGGTCCTCAGAGAAGCAAACACTGTATTGTTTTTTGATTCCGTGATCCACCTTGAGTCTCAATAAAAAGGCTGACTATAAATGAAGCAAATAAATAAATAAATAAATATTGCTGTCTTCATACAGCAACACTCTGGGGACTTCATCTTCCTTCAAAAACAAAAGGGCACCAGGCCCTCTTAGATGGGAAGAGAACATTGCAAATAAAGTGATGGGGGAGGAGAGAGAGGCAGTATAAGATTTTCCATGAACTAAAATTCTGAGTTGATTCTAATGTAAATGATACTTTGTATACAGCAACCTAAACCTTTTTTCCTGAATTCCAAATCTGTTTATTTGCCATGTGGGCTCTGCATCTACACCAATGCTTTGGGCAGCTGTGTGGATGCAAAACAATCTTCAGGAAATAACATGACAGTGAAGTTTGTTAGTTTATGCTGTTTACATTCTGGCGGTGGCTCACTGTACAATTTCAAAACCAAGCCAAATGGATGTCTGCAGTCTTTTTACAAACCAGCTTAATAAGTCTCTTACTTTGCTAGTCATCTGGAAAACATGGATTAAGAATAGCGTATGGAACAGGAATTTCTCACACACCCCTTTCCCCCTCCCTTGATAAACTATTTTAAAGACATGCTGCTGTGGGCATTAGATGACTTGATAACAAAAAAAAGGGGGAGGGGACATCTAGTCCACAAGTTCGAATCAAGATTAAGAGCTGGATTTTGCCCATTTCCCTGTACCCACTGCAGCCCCTTGGGCCATATGCTGTTTATCCTGGTGGATCATGCAACTTCCAGCATTGAGGGTAGGAAATAGCACCACTGTGCTTGAACATCATAGGTGGCAACCATGGCATCCTTCTGTACTAGTTAACCAACATGGGGGTGGGAAGGTCAAGAGCACTGACCTTTAGCCTGGTTTCAAAAAATGACACTGAAGGATAATTATTCAGCTCTGTGACATTTGAAATATGGGGTACTACAGACTCTGTGTGCCTCCATTCTTAGACAGACAGACAGACAAAACTATTTGGAGAATCCAGTTTTGAATGCTTTCTGGCAAGAATATGATCATGCAGCCCCTCACCACACTTTTCCAAGAGGACATTATTCCATACATTTCTATTTTGTCTCACTGATGAAGAAAACCATGTTGCATGGATAAAACTGTCAACAATAATTTCTGAAGGCCATTAACAGCAACGAATAACTTGGAAACTGGGAGCTCCTCCAACATCAACTAGGACCTTTCCAGCTGTCTCTTATCTTGGTCTAAACTGCACCCATATAGAAATTATTATGGAAGGTAGTGGCATAGTATGTTCAAGAATTATTTGTTCTAATGAAGATATCTCCAATATACAGGGGTACCCATTTTGAAAATTATAAAGGCAATTCATATTCTGCAAATTCAGCAAAAAAAAACCCACACCCAGCTGTGTAATAGCTAAAAACATTCAGATATTTTATTTATATGCATGATTATTTCTTGAAATAAAGCCAATTTCTTCAACTTAGACAATTTTTGTTAGAAGTACAAAGGTTTAAAGGATATGTGGATATGTAGTAACATGTCCAGCAAGAGGCAGGCTAAAAAGCCGCATTATGTAAAATGTGGAGAACAGCGTAGTGCTTCACAGAAACATTTGCAAACCAACCTGCAAGTAAGTATAACCATAAGCAGAGGAAATTCAGGTTCTCAGTTACCAAAGACTGATTCAACAATCATTCTTAGGCTATATATGGCTGGTCCTGCTTTAAAGATAGCAGGGCCTTATGGTCTTTTTACTCCTCCCCAGTCTGACCTCCTGCGATCCTAGTTCCCTGTTACTTTCACATTGAAACCAGTCTACAAATTTGCATTCGATTTTGTGACAGCAAGGCCATTTTCATAGTTTGCATGAGTGTTTCCCCAAAAGCTCTTTCTACAATCACACCAATAAAGCAAAAGCAGCAGCCAGCTTAACAATGGCATCTGTAATTATGACAAAGTATACAAAGAAAAAATTGCAAATTTTGTTTAGGTACTATTTTAGGGCTGTCCCTCCCTCGTATATTGCATCCACATGAACACATAAGGCTGCCTTACACTGAATCGGGCCACTGGTCCTCCCTCTCTCTGATTATCTCTAGCAGTCAACTAAATAGAGAAGGCCAGCCTTACAGTTCTTTCCACCCATCCTTGCACATGCTTGGTAAGTTTAGATGAGCATGATAATACAGTCAGTTTGCTAAAGTGACCCAGTAATCTATTTAAAGTGGGAGAAAGAGTGGGGAAGAGAAAGAGGAAAACAAAAACAGAGACATCGTCAAGAATCAAATTTTCCACTTGGCCCATGGAGACCTGCCTTTGACACTCAGCCTAACATCAAACTGTCAGTTTCCAGCATTTAGTCTAACAGCATTTTATATTTACTCCAGAGAACAAATGAGCTCTGTACTCAAATAATAAAAATCCCAAAGTGCATTAAAACAAAATTCCTTAGTAGGGAGAATGACAATGCCATTATTTTTCTTGCCAGGGATTATTAATATTAACAAGGCAGATATAAATGTTATACTCATTATAAATGAAACAACACCCATGACAAAAGTGAATAATAAATACCCTCCCAAAGACAATTTCCATCTCCCCTTATGCAAGAGAGGGCATCTATTTAAAAAGGGCTTTTAAAGAACAATAATACCATGTATTTAAAGATGCTTTAAAAACATTACCTGTGGAAGATTTCTATCTGAACAGTACAAGAGAAAGCTTCTCTCAGCCAACTCTGCTTCATTCTAAACTGCCCTCTCCTTTATGTTCTAGGAAAGAAGAATTCTAATGGCCTTCTAAAAATAGCATTATTTATAAATTATACAGCAAGATGTACTTTAAAGAACATTCATACTTTGCTTTGAATGATCACCAAGCTTCCCTTTCTTCTTCCAAACCCTGAAATTATCTTGGCCAGATTCTGATCACCCAGAGCAACCTGAATGGAAACCTATACAAAGTTAGTTTAATTCCACAGTGACATAATCTTAGAAACATGAGCAAATGCCCTTTTAAAGCCTATGTTTAAAAACCCAAAAGCTGAAGCCCAAGTTTTCACCACTTGTAATTTCACATTATTTTCAGGATAACTGCACCTGACTCTAGTATTAACAGCTTTCTTTCATGAACAATACAGGTCATCAAATTACAGAAAGCAAAGAACACAATACCAGTGGCCAACTTTTGCTGGAATCCCCTAGCAGCTGCATAGTAACTGACTCTTCAGTTAATCAACACATCAGATCACATCTAGCCCAGTATCATCTACTCTTGAGTAGTAGCAGCAGTTTCCCCAGCAGAGGCTTTTCCCAACTCTCTTACCTGAAATCCTTTTACGTGACAGGATTTGGGTATTAAACTTGGGGGCCTCATGTCCAAAGAGTGCGCTCTACTACTGAATAATGCCACCTCCCTCAAACCAGACACACACGTGTTACCTGAGGCTTGCCCAATAACAGGCAACCATATTTATTTATTTATTTATTTATTTATTTTTACACTTATATCCCGCCCTCCCCAGTGGGCTCAGGGCGGCTAACAGAGGCCAGATCATTAGTCTTGCCATAAGGAAAAACATATAAAAACATAATAAAAACATCAATACTAAGACTAAAGTGCTCTATCCAGTTATATTGTGAGACTCAGTGGAAAATTCTAAGAAAGAACTCATTTGGTCCATGGCACTTTGCAATTTTCTTTTTAAATGCACAGGAATAATCTTATCCTGTACATATGAAAAACCTCTGCCTTTTTACAGCTTTGGTTCACAGTATTTAGGATATTTTTACAAAAAATAATCCTGGAATTTAACTTTGCTTTCTGCACCAAAGGCCATTTCCTCCATTGTCATATTCCTAGCTTAATCTTTAGTGTTCAGTTCCTGTGGTGCACTGTCGTATGGTTGCTTTTCTGTTTTTATCAGCAAAGTCACTGGGATTCCAAACCTTAAACAAAAACAACGGAACGGATTTCCCTCCATTTTCTAATAGGTATAAATGACACTGAGGATAGACTTGTCAAATGCAGAGCCTCCAGGCCATGTACAGCATGCCAGACAAAATACTGGGTTAAGTCCTTGGGTTTTTTGGCCCAAAAAGGCTGCAAAAGTGTAGCTTCTGAAGCATCTGGCAGGCCATTTGCACAGCTGGTATGCTACCTGCAATCCAGGGAGTATGGCTTTGGCAGGCCTAGAACAGAGGATCATTCCCACAGGTTACCAGCAGTTCTCACAGCTCTATAAACCAGGCTCTTAGTTAAGTTTCTGAATAAAGAAGACATCACTACTGTTGATGTTAAGTGTGGGCAAATCTCCAAACATACAGATTTCTAGGGTCAGAAAAGCTACTCCAAGCAATAAATGCATCATTAAAACATAAGGCTAAACCTCAGCTCGTGGAAAAAATATGTAATTCTACTGTCCCAGAGGGATACCATTTGTCATTGGCCAATGGTCAATCCAATTATTTTTAACTTTACTTGCAGCAAAGAGGGACCACTGAATTCGAAAGGTGATTGGAATGAATTCACACATGACTAAACCAACACTATATACTGGCTCAAATATTCATCCAACTGCTGAAGTATTTGGCCCTCTGTTCATGAAACTGCCTCCTCTAACACCTGAACTCAGTGGTACTCATCCCATGGCTCACAAAGAGCCACATTCACAATTACCATCAACCAAAAGGGCTACATTTACTTCCATCCCTGCCGTGAGGCCAGTACCCTAGGGAGGCTCACTTGTTTCTCCAGCGGTGACTGTTTCAAGACAAGAACGACCTGCCACCCACAAGCCCCACTGGGCAAGGGTCTTGCCCAATTTTCTGAATTTCCTGCCCAATTGCCAAACAGTGCTCAGAAGAGTCACAGGTGGTAATGTCAAACAGCCACAGGTGGCTCCCAAGCCACTAAGTAAAGATCACTGATCTAAACATTTGCACCTGACCTGGGTAGCCCATGGTAGCCTGATCTCATCAGATCTTGGAAACTAAATAGGATTGGCCCTGGTTAGTATTTGGATGGGAAGCCATCAAGGAGAAGTCCAGGGTTGCTACACAGAGGCAGGCAATGGCAAACCACCTCTGAAATGTCTCTTGACTTGAAAACCCCCGTAAGGGTCGCCATAAGTTGGCTGTGACTTGATGGCACTTTCCACCACCACCACCACCACCCAACTCTTGCAGCAATTCTGATAAGAGTCGAAAAGGTGTAACGGCAACAGTAAATGCATGCAGATACAGAACTTTTCTGATGGCACTTGATGTTGCATTCTCTCTCCTGAAAAAAACAAAACTCCATTTGTGGTGAAGTTTGCAGTATTCTTAACTGTAAGGCAGTATACACCTAGTCCTCCTGCCAGTTTCAAAAAGCATATTGTCCTGTATCTTCAAAATAAATAATTGTGCAAAAAAATGTAAAAACTAAAAGGAAATACCGTATATACTCGAGTATAAGCCGAGGGGGTGCTTTTTCAGCACAAAAAATGTGCTGAAAAAGTCGGCTTATACTCGAGTATATACGGTAAGCATTATTTGGTCTTTTTGATACATACAACGCAGTTTCAGTACTTCCAATGCAATCCTAAGCGGAGTTACACTCCGCTTTGTCTACCAGCTTCAGTACACTTAGAAGGCCATAACTCTGCTTAGGATTGCACTGTTAAGCCTAGGAGGTTTTCTAGTGAGAGGTCTATAAGCTACAGGTTGATTACGCTGGTCAAAATCTATCATATTACAAATATTCCACTCCTGAACATCAATGTTTAAAAAAGGAAATGAACAAAAACAGGGTCAAGAAGAAATAACAGTCACAGAAAATGACAACTTTAAGTCTTGCTAACCTGAGGACCAGAATGAGTAACCATCATCTTGGAGCAGGTGAGGGAGGAGCAGAAATATGAATTTCAGTGAAGACAGATTGACAAATTGTCTCCCCAGTGAGTTCTGGATGTGCACACAACAATCTTTATTAGCACACTGCAGCCAAGTAACTGTGGTGCAGAACTTAATCAATGAAGGGGAAGACACTGTAAGGCACTTATTCCAGAAAATATCAGCAGCAACAGCTGCCAGTCAAGTTCATCAAAGGCAGAGTCCCTGAATATCCAAAGGCAGCAATACTAAAAGCTCTCACTGTCCACAGTTCTCAAATTGGTTTAAGTAACAGAGTTATTCAGAAATTAAATTGCTTATGTGGAGAACAAGCTTACGGATACTCCTGTGGGGTCAATGATACTGGGAGCTGAAGTAATGGGGCCACTGGGAAGTACAAAGGTGCTTCTGAGACAAGATGGATAGGTCAAGAGGCAGTAGATCTATCTGTGCTGAATGTATGTACAGTCTGCTAAATTCTTCCTCTTCTGAATAGGGACAGGCACAGAGCTTTCATAAGAGGGAACTGTGTGGAAAGGGTACTACTATAAACCTGTGTGAAGTTTCCCTTAAAGGTTTTGGGGATAAAGCTGAAAAGCATAAACATAATTGCTGGGGGTAGGCAGGGATTTGTGGAAGCCATTTGTCTTGACATGCATGTTTACAAGAGGTCTAGGAAGAGGGCAGAAGTGTTCCACATTCTCTCCTCTTCCTTTTGTCTTGGACTTCAGTAGGTTGGATCACTGGCATATTTCATAACCCTGAACTCTTGAACTGTTAACCAGAGTCGACAACACAGTCTTTCCGACTTGTTAAATATTACAAAACCCCCATATAAAGGTGCTTTCTTATAGGAACATGTAACATAAAGCAGCCCTATCTCTGTTTCAGGCATGTGGTAGCTTATGAAGGATGCCAAGCCACCAACACCAGGAACAGCAAAATTCTTTTTTTTCCACAGGTATTTCAATCAGGCTACTGAAGAACAAGAGGAAGTCTGTAATGTTTGGCAAGCTTATTTTATACATCCATGCTTTGTTATAATTTGTTCCCAAAGTTAACTTTTTTAAAATGCACTTACAAAACTAAACTGAAAATTACTAAAAATTCAAGTGTGGTAAAAGAAAGCAAATCCTGTAAAGCAATATTTGTGTTTGCATTCTGGATTGTAATTTGTAATGCCTTACAGACATGTAAATGCAGGATTTTCAAGACTCACCTTTTATTAATGAGACAAGCACACCCTTTTTCTTTACCTACCAGTTTTTCAGCTTAGAATCTTTAACTGAAGCAGCATATTAAATACTTGCTCTATATTACATCAACATTTTGGGGGCTATTGTTTGCTGTTCTACTGCTTTGTCTGCAATGATAGATTTATAACATATAATTTTTTAGAAATGCAGATTGATTATATATCAAACATGAGGATATTTTTATTTCTGGCTACTACAGTCAAACTATCCTTATGGGGCAATTTAAAGCACACTGAAAATGCATGGCTGCCCGGTAGCAACAGCATGCTACCTGAGTACACACGGATACCCCAAAACTGAGAAATGCCATTGAAACTAATCAGAAAGACAATGCAGAATACATCATATGCCAAGCATAGCAGTAAGATTTCAGTTAGAACAGAAAAGCACAAAAACAACTTTCAATGGGCAAAGCAGTGACCAATGCAAAGCTCTGATTAGCATGCAGAACCCACAAGCAATCAAACTAAAAATCTGGATATCTGTTTTCAAGCAAAGATAAACATTAAAGAAGAAAATTTCACTAGTGTTATTCATAAACTTCCTGGCTGTCCACTCAGACTCAGGAAAGGAAGCCAAATTGCAGCCATTATAATGACAAAGAAAGCATCTTTTTAAACAAAGTTGTAAGCTTGAAGCATCTGTAAAGATTATACTTCTCTTCCTACTCAGAACCCATTACTAAAATGAAATATTGATTGATAATAATTCTCAAAAGGCCAACATTTCCATCTGATTTAAATTGGATATTGGAAAGCCACTACAAGTTGTACTGCCAGGCAGTGGTATACATACCCAATTTTCAAACAGATGGTCTCCCACAATTAATTTGCCACCTTGAAGTAGGAACACAGGATGTCAATTAAATTAATAGAAAAAAATGCAGTGTTAGGCTGTGCAGTCTTAAAGTAAACTGAAGATTTTTCCCCCTGTACATAAAAACTTGTAACACCTAGTGAAAGCACAGCTTTGATTTCCTTGGCACATGGTCAGTTTTGCCCTGGTTTTAAATACTTTGTCAGGGTCAAAAACAACACGTCACTACTACAAGTCCGGCAGAAAGAGGTTAGATTATAACTTGGCCGTTGAGTTCATAAAGTGACTAATGTTTTATGCTTTTGCTTATTTATTTATGCATTTGGTGTGGTAGTTGATCATTAAACAAAACCTCTTACTATGAATCCAGAATTTTGTCTGCCTGTTTCTTAATATTTATCATTTCATTCTGTATTCTCCTATCATTAGCTTTTATAGAGCACATTAAGAGCTTTTTTTCCATATCAGAGCCTATTTCTATAGCTCAGACATTTCTCTTCTACAATTGGCTGGCAGTGGAATCCCCAGTGACCTCTGTATACCCCATTATAATTCCACATGCAATTCCTCCCATAGCAAAAGCATCAGCCATAGCAATCCTATGCAAAAATGTCCAAATACGTGCAGTTGGTTTATTTTGTTTTTCATTAGTACACAAATGCCATTAAAGTTTCTTCCTTCAAGAAAATGGCTCAGCGATACCTTTCCTAGGCATATACTGCAACGTCTTTTCTACCATCCCGCAGATCAACAGCTGCAAAGTCTCAATCCCACCCCCAACCCTGGTTTCAAGCATACTTATGCATCCCATACCACCTTCTCTGCCTCTTCTGTTCCAAAGGATGATGGGAAGGTGCCCGTACTTACTTTTCTGCCTAAAAGCAGAAGGAGGGAAGAGAGGCAGAATCCTACTACTAGATGACAGGTGAAGAAGGGGGAAAGAGGCAGCAGGCCTCCTCCTTCTCTCGAGTATTTCCTACTTCCCCACACACACACTTCCACCATTATTACTGCTCTGAAAAATGGCAAATTTTAAAATTATTTCTTAAGGGCATGTAGATGCACAACCACTTCTGCCTACAATATTGCTAACTTTCATGAAGACTTTCATTAATGGGGGCAGTGAAGCAAACAAGGGCTTCACCTGTGCCTTAGCACTCTTCTATCTGGTAAATCAATGCCATTTTCCCAATGCACACTAGAAATGATGGTGCTTCAACTTCATTAAAGAATCAACACAAATCAGACCTTTCTAATGACTTAAGGAGAACAAGAAAAACACTAGAATGCATCAGCCTGACAACACCTTCTGAATTATATGTAACAAGAGTGAATAAAGGTAAAGGTTTCTCTTTCTTGAGAGCTAGTCGAATCCGACTCTAGGGATGCGGTCCTCATCTCAGTTTCCAAGCACTGTCCAAGCACTGTCCAAGCTGAAGAGCCAGCACTGTCCAAGCACTGTCCAGTGGTCATGTGGCCAGCATGACTAGACACCAAGGTGCACAGAACACTGTTACCTTCCCACTGAAGCGGTACCTATTTATCTACTTGTAATTTCTTGCTTTCGAACTGCTAGGTTGACAGGAACTGGGACCAGAGACAGGAGTTCTTGGGGCACTTGGGTCTCGAACTGCTGAACTACCGACCACTTGAGCCACCACAGCCCCTAACAAAAGTGAATACATTAGGCCAATTCCAGACAAAAGGGTGAGCGAGGAAACAACAACGGTAAAATATTAGGGGGAGAATCACTTTTGGAGTTAAAGAGAGGCACTTTCTTTTCAACTGGCATTTTGGGATTTTCTTAAATATTTCCACCACCTCCCCCATTAAATCCTTTTATACTCTATTTTGGGATTTTCTTAAATATTTCCACCTCCCCCATTAAATCCTTTTATACTCCCCAAAGTGTGGGCTAAAATAAATAAATAACAAGGTGAAACTGAGCTTTCCAGTAAATTATAATCACTTCCACATTGTCAGCATTACTTTAGAAGACTATGAGATATTGGGCATCAAGTCAACCATTGTGCATAAATCAACCATTCTAAAGAAGACTTCTCTAGTTCTCCATGAAAACCACAGTAAAATTGAGAGCTTTGGTTCCAGGAAAAATATGTCTGCCTGAAGAAGAATTTGTCAAAACACGCAATTTTTGCCTAGGAGGCATGTTGCTTGCTTTGATGCTTGCTGAAACACTTTGTGCAGAAAATACAACTACCTGCTGCATTTCTCATGCCTGCTTTGATGCCTACTGAATTATTCTTTGTGGAGATTATAACAGCCTACTGCATCTCTCATCATTTATGACTGTTGCAACTTTCATCAGTCCTTTATCAGGAGCAAGATAGTCTACAGCGTTGGAATAGGTCTTTGTAGCTGTGGACTTTTCTATTAGTAAATACAATGTACTTTAGGTTTTTGTATGTGTATAAGATATACTAGAGTCTCTATTGCAAGTGAATCAATGTTTCTTCAAAGATGTTTCTTCTACAATGTTTCTTCAAAGATGTTTCTTCAATGTACAATGTACAATGTACTTTAGTTTTTTGTATATGTATAAGATATACTAGAGTCTCTACTGCAAGTGAATCAATATATGAAGATACAAGTACATATTAGAAGAAGTGTGTTTTGTTCTATCACGGTGTTTCTTTATGTTTGTCTAACTTTGCCGTGTTCCCTGTGTGTTTGTATGAAATTAAAAGACGCCTGCTCCTTGGGAGGAAAGCGATGGCGAACCTAGACAGCATAATAAAAAGTAGAGACATCACCCTCCCAACAAAAGTCTGTATGGTCAAAGCAATGGTATTCCCAGTAGTACTGTATGGCTACAAGAGTTGGACTATAAGGAAGGCCGAGTGCCAAAGAATAGATTATTTTGAATTATGGTACTGGAGAAGACTCTTGAGAATCACCTGGACTGCAAGGAGATCAAATCAGTCAATCCTAAAAGAAATCGACCCTGACTGTTCCCTGGAAGGCCAGATACTGAAGCTGAAGCTCAAATACTTTGGCCACCAAATGAGAAGAGAGCACTCACTGGAGAAGACCCTGATGCTGGGAAAGATTGAAGGTCAAAGAAGGGGACGGCAAAGGATGAGATGGTTACACAGTGTTATCGAGGCAACGAACATGAAATTAAGCAAACTCCAGAGCACGACAGAAGACAGGAGAGCCTGGCATGATGGGGTCCATGGGGTCGCGAAGAGTTGGACTCGACTGTGTGACTGAACAACAACAGCCTACTGTCTGTCTCAGGCAAATCAGTAGAAAACTGTAATCAAAGATAGAATTGTTAGGCACATATTTGTATTTATTTATTTACCT
The DNA here is from genome assembly GCF_001447785.1 of Gekko japonicus. NCBI lineage: Eukaryota > Metazoa > Chordata > Lepidosauria > Squamata > Gekkonidae > Gekko > Gekko japonicus. The sequence continues at coordinate 3,461,412 of NW_015175358.1, forward strand.
TCAATTTGTATCCCGCCTTGCCAGTGCAAACTGGCTCAAGGCAGCTTACACAAGTTAAAATACAATGCAATACAAAAAACAAGTTAGAATAAAATACATAGAGGGACAAAGCCTGCTGAAGGAAAATCAGCATGACTTCTGCTAAGGGAAGTCCAACCTCACCAACCTTTTAGAGTTCTTTGAGAAAGTGAACAAGCATGTAGACAATGGTGACCCAGTAGACATTATATATCTTGGCTTTCAAAAGGCTCTTGACAAGGTTCCTCACCAAAGACTCCTGAGTAAACTTGGCAGTCATGGGATAAGAGGACGGGTTCTCTTATGGATTAAAAACTGTTTAAATGACAGGAAGCACAGAGTGGGAACAAATGGACAGTTCTCACAATGGAGGGAAGTAAGTAATTATTCCAGATGGTGAAAACCAAGGCTGACTGTGAAGAGCTCCAAGAGGACCTCCACAAACTGGGTGAGTGGGCAACAATGTGGCAAATGAAGTTCAATGTGCATTGTGAGGTCTGAATTTACTGAGACTGAGAGGGGTCATAGAAGATAGCTCAATGAAAGTGTCAACCCAGTGTGGTGCAGAGGTGAAAAAGGCCAATGCTATGTTGGGGATTATTAGGAAAGGGATTGAGAATAAAATGACCAATATTGTAATGCCCCTGTATAGATCTACATTGCGGCCTCATTTGGAATACTGCGTACAGTTCTGGTCACCATATCTCAAAAATGACACTACAGAGCTGGAAAAAGTAGAGTAGGGCAACCAAGATGATTAGGGGGTCGGAACACCTTCCCTAAGAGGAAAGGCTGAAGAGTCTGGGATTTTTCAGTTTAGAAAAGAGACAACTAAGGGGAGACATGATAGAAGTTTATAAAATTATGCATGGGATGCAGAGTTGACAAAGAGAAATTTTTCTCCCTCTCCCAAAATACTAGAACTCAAGAACATACAATGAAACTGATGGGAAGTAGATTCAGATTGGGCAAAAAAAAAAATACTACTTTACACAGAGAGTGATTAAAATGTGGAATTTGCTGCCAGAGGATGTAGTGATGGCCACCGGAATAAACAGCTTTAAAAGGGAATGAGATAGATTCATGGTGTCTATCAATAGCAACTCAAGCACTATATTATTAGTTACGTCTTACCTGTTTTTATAGTCCTGTAAACTGCCTTGAGTCTCAACAAGAATGGTAGATGTCAAAGGAACTAAATAAATAAACCACTGTTATTTCCTCCCAGTGCATCTCATTCATTTTACTTTTCTTTTGAAAATAAAAATATCATAAGCATGAAAACTATTTTGCACAGCATTACCAGGTTTAAAACCAACACTTCCTCTCCCTGACAACCCAGAAGCTGAAAGAACTAAGAAAAAAAAATTGCACACATAATGAATTCTTCCAAAAAGTTTGGACCATTCACTTAGAAAATAATTCAAACAATGCAAAGTAAGAAAACGCAAAATAAAACATCTGAAAAATAAGCCTTCTTACATCCCTGAAAAGACAGCAGCTGTTACAGAAAGATTATTTTATTTTTCGTGCTGCACAGCATAGCTGGACTATGCAACCAGTGTACAGTAAAGTACCCTGGGGCATGTCTGATTTTGACCAGATGGAATGGTATGAGATTGGAGCTTGAAACTTGTTGAATTAATAATTCAGGCTTAAAGAACCCATAAGCCAAATATCTTTCCCAACATCAGTTTTCTTTCCAAGAGATGAAAAAAAATATGCATCATGCTTAAAAAAACCTTCCTGTTTTAAAATGAAAGAATCCAGTACTGACAAACACCCATACTATTTCTATGAGCAATAATGAGTCAAATGAATCCAGCTCTGGCATAACTCAATACATTCAAAGCAAACTAGAATGGTGTGCATATAAAGTGCAAGCCAGTATGATGCAGTAGTTGGGTGTTGGCTTAGGATGTCAGGGAGTTTTGTTCAAGTCCCCATTCTGCCAGGAAGTTCACTGGTTCATGTTTGGCCAGCAGCTCTCTTACACCTGCTCCTATCTCACAGGGTTGTTGTGAGGATAAAATGGGGAAGTAAAACCCACGCAAACAACTGTGAGCTACTTATTTATTTTACTTCATTTATAGTCCACCTTTCTTAACGAGACACAAGGAAGATTCAAAATTCAGAAAACAACTCAATAAGACAGTGAAAGAGAAGGGTAAAAATGTACCACAATGCTCTAGACCACCTTTGAAAGAGGACAGGACTCATCTATCTTCAAAACCTAGCTGGACCTGGGAATTTGGGCAAGGACTGCTTGTCACAGCTCTTTCAGTGCTCTCTCAGCCCCAAAAATAAGTCTAGCTCGCCACCTTAGTGGTGCATAACGCTAAAAAAGGCAAGAACTTAAGGCTGCCAGACAATCTTCAGATTTCCTTGCCATACTACACACATTGCCATATGATAATTAATTAATTAATTAATGTACAGGAGATCTTCCCTCTGCATCTAGACATAATGAAAGCATAAGGACTTAGTCCAAAAAACCCCACTCCATGCAGTCGTTGCTTTCTAATGATATATAAATATATCCCAATGCACCATGTCAGGGAATATGTTAGACCAGGGCTGCGATCATACGGAGCGGAAGCTGCGGCAGGCAAACAATTCCCCCGCGGATTAAAGGGACATGATCAGACAGACACATCTGTCTGGCGTCCCGGAGTCGTTGGCAGGAGCGGCACAAAAAACCACCAGGGAAACGTCAGTAGCATAGGGAACTGCTGGGCGGGCAGGCGGAAGTCTGATCGTGTAAACGCGCGCCCATTCACCCCGGGGCAAACAGCCTCGCTTCCCGTCCGCAGTTCCTTGGTGGTATGATCGGAGCCCAGGGGTGACAAACAGACAGCCTGTGGGCCAGAAATGGTCCATCCAGGGCTTTAATCCAGTCTGCAGCTCTCTTCTCTCCCTGCCCCTGCCTGTCCTTGCCTTTCTGAGCTGCCTCTGAGTGCAGAGAGCAGAGGGTGGGGCTGCTGAACTTCCCTCCTCTTTGCTGGCTTCTCCTGTGCCCACATGGGTCTGCTAGAGTTGTTTATTTGCTGAAGTTTGCTGGCTGAGGGGGAGGGGCTTGGTTGCAAATGTTGTGCTTCCTGGTGGAGGTTTTTCTCTTGCGTTCATTGAGCTAAGGAGCCAGGTGGGTCTATCCCTGGCACCTCCAATTAAAAGGACCAGGCTGTGGCTTATGATGAGAGAGACTTCAACCTGAGACCCTGGGGAGCCACGGCACTCCGAGTAGACCTGGGGGGAGCTTGTAATGCCCAGCCATTTCATGTTTTCCCCTGGGTCCTAGGCTCAGAGTACTGACCATGAGAGCAGGCTGAAGAAAGGGTTTGTTCCCCACTCCAGCCAGTATGGGTTTAAACTTCTTCCAATCTACTACACAGCCCTTAAGCACTCCCAGGCCATACTTTCTATCCTCAGTAACCCAGACACACATAACACCAGCACACACCATGTGAAACACTGGATATGACTTTGGTTAAAAGTCAAGGAAAGTCTTCCTTATTAAGAATCAGTACGTCTGAAGTTTTATGGCTATAACACACCATTTTTCCCCTGAACTGCAAGGGGACTGTGTAGATTTCAGGTGCAACTGTGCTATTCAGGTGGCTAAGGTTGCAGTCCTAAGAACACTTTCCTGGGAGTAAGCTGCACTGAATAAAAGGGAGCTTGCTTCCGAATAGACTGGCCTAGGCTTGCTGCCTGAAGGATCCATTCTTCAGTACATTTGGGAGGAACTTGAAGCACTGGGGCATATGATATCCCAAAATCAAATACATGAGCGAATAATCAAACGGATACAACATTTCACTTCATTAGATTCCAGTGTGTCAGATGGTGAAAAGAAAGGGATCAGAATGGTTCCATCTCCAACATCTCCACATCTCCAACAGCTTTGGGTAGTCTTAGCCACTGTCTGAGATGCTGTGAAAGTCTATTTGCACTATAATTGTCTGATGAATCAGCCTGAGGTACAGATCCAGAGATGTGAGTTGGATGGAAGGTCCATTAGAGGAGCTAGATCTCATGTCCCAGTTCCCCATTCAAGGCTCTCTGCCAGCTGCCTAAGTCCTTTAAATGTTGATCCTTGGGCTCTGTAGTGACCAAACCAAATATAAAAAGAATGACACTGATGGCAAGAGGACTCTCAGAGATGCATCAGCTATGCATAGAAAGAAGTCCATTACATCTTTCAGGAGGAAAAATCACCTTGAAGAAAAATTACATTTTTAACAACAAAGAAAAAAAATTATATAGTAGACTCATATAATACAACCTTTTTGAGATGAGGAAATAACTAGAGATCAACAACCACCTCAGATTAAAAGTCAACTGATTTTCCTCAGATGAGACTACTCAGAAATGGTTCACAGTACTGCCATATGCAAACCAATTTCAAGTAATCCCTTCACAACAAAATACAAGAACCTAATTCAGCATTTATATAATACACAGTGTATAGATGTGATAGGAAATCACAGAGCACCCAGAGGCCATCCAATCTATGCAAAATATATTACAGTTATGGTCAGTTTTGAGTGTAATACAAAGATCTAGGTGGCAGATCACATAGAAATCATTCCCAAATTTTAACTCAAAACGTCACCCATCTGTACATATCTTCCGAAATGAATTATAAAAATGAGGGCGACCAAGACACAGCCATTAACATCACATTTCAGGGGTTTATCTGCTCTATTGGTTTATTGCAACTGTATTAAATATGCAGCTGGCCAACACTTACACGGGAAACATCCAAACAATGATGTAGGCACAACAAGGCCCTGGTCTGGAGCAGTCAGACCTCTTGAGAGCTCAGCAAGATTTCCCTCCCACTACAAATAACAAATATATCAAGTTGTATGGACCACAATCTAGCACTAGACAAAATTCAGACATCATGGTTGCCATATCAATTCTTTGCAACCTCCCTTTGCATTTTTCATCCTCCCTGTAAATCTATTTTCTGCAGCACAAATACACATGCTCACCACAAAACCCCTTCCAAGTCAAATTAACTCCGGAAATGGGATGGGGGGGTACCATTAGATGAGGCTGTCTTTTGCTCATTTCTTTCAAAATCTACAATACAAATTTGTCTTAGTTGAGGGTATGTAAATACAGTTGCACACTTCCCCTGAGAAATGTGTGGGAAGAGATAAAGGATCATCTAGAGCTGTGTTAATCAAAGTATTACTCACCTTCTGATCTGCTGACCTAGAGGTTGCATCTATCTGTGAACCTGCAAATGCAACTATTTAGAAACCATTCCCTGAATTATTTGAATAGCAAAGTTTGAAGTTCAGTATGCCAACTAGCTGGATAACTCCCTTCTATGCCCACATTCTCCTAGTTTCTCTTGACCCCCTCACCTTTTTTCCCTTCTGTTCTTTTCTGCTGTTCTATTTTCCCTCTTTTTGTTGCAATTTGCGTTGCTGAAGATTAAAAATGTAATTTTGTTATGAAATAACTGTTGGCCCAAAATGTAATATACTTTGTAGAGCTGGTAGAGCTGGTAGGTGTGGTGGTCAGAATGCTTGACTAAAAGTGTGGAGATCTGGGTTAAAATCCTTAGTCTGCCATGAAGCCCAGCATTTGACTGTGGGACATACACACAGCATTTGACTGTGGGACATACACTATATATGTATGTACCTGAGGGTACACTTTTATTATTTTTTTCCATTATATACTACAGACATACAGACATACATACAAACAACCCCCAACTACCCCCCACAACATATAACATATAACAAGAGACTTTATTATTTATTTGGCTTATTAAATTTCTAAATTCATTATCTATTTTACTAAGCTTATCTTTTCTGCGTTCTCAAATTACTACATTTATCCATCAGTTACATTTACATTATACCAATCGTAGAATCTCTTCCAAGTTTTTTGAAAAGTCCATTCTGTGCCGGCTCTCATCTCAAGTGTCAGTTTGTCATTTTCCGCCGTTTCAAATAGCTTGTTCACGTACTCTTGTTTCGTTGGTATTTCCATTATTTTCCAATATTTGGCAAATACTATCCTTGCAGCTGTCGACATATGAACTATCAAATACCTATCTGCTTTATCAAAGTCTTTCGGAAATATATTCAATAACAGTATCTCTGGAGTAAGCGGGATATTAGTTCTTATTATTTTTTCCAAAATAATGGCAAATTTTAAAACTCAATACTATTTTGCAAATTAAAAATGGCAGCCAGGATTAGGCTGTCAGCAGCCCTCATGGGCAGCACAAGAGGAGAGGGACGGAAGATGAAGGGAGAAATAGAGATTCTGTACAGATGTCAGATTTGCACAGCCAGATGTGACATACAAACTACGAACTGCGAAACAGGGATTCAAAGTAACAAGAAAACTTGTGTCTGCAAATCCTTAAGGCATCCCAGTTGACTCACTATAGAACAACACAAAATCAGGCAAAGTAACTAGCTATGCCCTAAACAACATTAGTTATCTATTATGCCCTTCAAAAGTTAAGCAGTTCATGCCAGAATACAAAAGAGTGATTATATTAAAAGTTGCATCTTGCATTCAAAGAAACCTAAACACTGAAACTCAAATTTCCAGCAAGCATGTCTCAAGAGGGAAACCTGGAATCATAACACCATCTTTGCCCCACTTAAGGAATTCAAAATATCACAAGAAGAACACTGCAAAAATCTTGTACCAAAACAGCTAGAAACAAAAGCATGATCATCGCTGGATGTAAAATTCTCTAGGAAAACACCATTACCAGCAAAGTAACTTATTTTTTAATGCAGAGCTGTTAGGAAAACACAATTATATGCTTCATTTATGCTGAAAGATATAATCCAGACTCTAGTAAAAAAACATTTAGAGCTTTATTTGTAAGAAGATGAATACAAAAGGTAAATGGGGGGAAAAACTCATTCCATGCACATTAGCCCTCCCAGTGAGTTCACAATAAAATCTGCTGTTAGAATAACCTGACTATAGACTCAAGAATGGTCTAAACACACATCTTATGCAGATTAATACAGGCACATAATAGAAGCAGTGAATAGGCATGGGATCTGGATCCCACCATAGAGAAGTCTTCAGAAGACAAGTACATGAAGTTGAATAAAAATAAATTGCGTGACAACAGTCAATATGAGTCAGAACTATCTTCTACATCAATTAAAAAAAAATCCCCTGAACTAGAAGGAACCATATGCATGCATACTGTTTTATAACCATGCCAAAAAGAATTCTTTTTATACATAGGAAGCAAATGAGTTCTCTCACCAGCAGTGCTTTTTTAAAAATCTGCTATATTTGATGGAATAACTTTACTAGCAGCAATGCAGACAGTTCAGCTTTCTTTTACTGCAGGAGCAGGCCTCAAGCAGATTTCAGGGTGCTACCATATACAGCCTAAAAGTCCTGGAAATTCCAGGTTTTGCTGTTATGGTTAAATACAACTTCTAGTCCTCATGAATGCAGAGAAGCTAACCAAAGAGACAGATAAACAGCAGGCTGATTTAATCACTTTTCAGTTTTCAAGATTCTTCAGTGGCTACTTCAGAACTGTTTACATGTGAGGGCAACAACATAACATTTTTCACTAATTGTCATCCATTATAGCCAGGAAAATGTTTATTTTCACTAATTATTTTCACTAATTGTCATCCATCAGCAAACATTTAAAAACAGCAATAATCAGCTGCTTACCAAGTCGCAGCAGATCACAGAGCATTAAACAGCCCAGCAAACTCTTCAACAGCATATGGACCAAAAGTCCTTCTGGAATCATGCAAGTTATTTTCCGTACACACCTCTAAAATACACAGATTAACCTCAGCCACCAGAGTTTTGAGAGGCACAGAGTTTTGAAGACATGATAAGAGATATCTACAGTTGTTTGGAATTGTTTATCAACAACATAAATAAAAATAAATGAGAGAGTTCTTAATTTACTATGTACTCAAGTGCAAGCTCCCTTTTTATAATTCACCCAACGTACTACCAACTTCAGCATATCATGGCTTGAAGAGAACTCCTGAGAACTGACCATAATATCTAGCACAGAGTTCAAAATATCAATTAGAAAACTTATATCCTACCTTTTCTTGAGGCTCATGGTGGCTTACAAATCACAATTAAAAATTACAATTTAAAAGCAACACACTAAACCCCCCAAATAACTCCCCCAAGCCCTGGCAAATAAAACAGCTTTGCAGTGCCTCCTAATATTTCTAAGGCTGGCACCCCCCTCATCTCCTCAAGGAGCCCATTCCACAAAGTAGGATTGACAGTGGAGAAGGTACAAGCTCTGGCTGATGCCAAGCGGGCTACCTTAAGTGAGAAGGCTGCCAGTAGGTGGCAGATTGAGGGCTGCAGTTGACATACTGGGACATATGAGAGAAGATAGTCATTTAGATATGCGGGTTCTAGGCTGTGAAGGGCTTTAAAGGTTAACCAGTAAGCTGAATTGGACTCAAAAACAAACTGGCAGCCAATGTACCTGTTTTAAGATAAACAATATATGGTTCCACCAGTATTCCCACTAAACTGAGTTAGTGTGAGCTAGCTCACAGTTTTTTATCCTCCGACTCACACATTTTTGTCTTAGCTCAGGAAGGATGGCTCCAGAGCAAACTAATTTATGCAGTTAGCCCAATTGCTCACTCACAACTTTAATGCCAGTGGCTTCCAAAGTACAATTTTTGCTCACAAGACTCCACAGCTTAGAGGGAGCACTGGGTTCCACCATGAGCCCTTGGCAATAACCAGGCTGCAGCCTTTTGAACAAGCTGAAGCTTCTGGGTTGTCTTCAAGGGCAGCCCAACCATACTGTGTTTTACAGTAGTCCAACCACAAGTTTAAAAAAGCATGCTTCATTGTGGCCAGATCAGCCAAGTCTAAGGAAAGAGAAAGTTAGTGAGCCAGATGCAGATGACAGATACCACTATTAGCCACAACACCAATCTGCTTTTCAAGCAGTGACATCAGGTCCATGAGCACCCCCAAGGTCTTAATCTGCTCAACAAATGCCAACTCCAATATATCCACTGCAAGCAAACTGAATCCCTCTAAATTATCTGCCTTCCTGACAAGAATTACCCATCTTGTCTGGATTCAACTTCAGCTTGCTCTGTCTTAGCCATCTGGCCACATACACATAACACTGGCTCAGAGCCAGGGTGGATACATATGGAGGCTTGGATAATTCAGAGCCCGGTATGATCTGGGTATTGATGACACCCAACCCCAAAGCTCTAGACAATCTCATTCAATGGACTTGTATAAATGTTGAAGAGCATAGGTGAATCTTGTGGCACTCCACAGAACAACTCCCACCCTGTTGATTCTGCTCCTCCAGTGTAAATTATTTGTGTCCAATTAGTTAGAAAAGACCACAACCACCAAACAAGCGCTTCCCTAATATCAACTTCAAACTAATGAAAATAATGGAGCAGACAACTGTATCAAAGGCCACTTGAAGATCTAACAGTATCAGTATGGATGACTGTCTCCTGTTCAGTGCAACTAAAGCAGTCTCAGTTCCAAACCAAGACCTACTGCAAGACTGAAATGGATCAAGGGCAGATGTGTCATCCATGAATTCCTGCCTGGAGCTGCTCCACCACCACACACCCTAACATCTTTCCCAGAAATGGCAAATTGGAGACTGGACTATAATTTGCCACCTGACCCTCTTTAAGAAGAGATTTGATAACTGCATCCTTGAAAGGTCAGAAAAAGACCCTTAATTAGAAACGCATTAACAATTTTAACCAACAGCTCCAATACATTTTCCTTGTATGATCTTAAAAAACAGAACAGGCATGGATCAAGAGTACATTCCCAAGCACCCTATCAGCATCTGCTGGCAAGATCAATCTGAATCTATCCATAACAAAAGGACAAGCAATTGCTTCCCGACATCTCAGATACTGGATCTACTCTCAACCAGGAAGAACAGATGAGAGAAATTTTATCAGCATAGAATCTCAAAAAAACATAACAGCTAGGGGTCAAATTAATATCATTGACAGAGTTGGATTTAGGCAGGACAATGAGCTACTTCAAACAATAGATGGACAACTGAGCTGATGCAATGGTGATGATGAAAAAAACCTTCCTTGCTGCCATTGCTGCCACCACATAGGCCTTCAAATGAGGTATATGGCGCACTCTGTCTAATTCATCCCAAATCATCTGCCAATGGTCGTCCAGTTGTCTCCCAATCCACTTCATATCCCCCAGCTTCCTGTTAACCCATGGAGCTCAGGGCCAACCTGAAAATGAGAGAGGACACCAAGCAGAGATGCTGTTTATGGCCCCAGCCAGCCAATCATTCCATGCAACTACAAGGGCCTCCAAAGAGTCACCAGAGAAGCTCTCCATCCCCCACAGTAACCTGGAAACTAACAGAATCCATTAATCTCTGAGGGCAGACCATCAGAATTGGTTCCTCGCTCCTGCAGGTAAGATGCTACAAGCTCAACTGTGTCTTCAGAAGGTAGTAATCTGACCACAATAAGGGCCAAACCTCCCCTAAGCAGATCACCAGCAAGCCACTTGGTACAGAAAAAAAAGCCCAGCATATGTCCTTTTTCATGTGGTGGGCCCATCACAACCTGAGACATTCCCATAGCTGTCATGGTGGCCATGAAGTCCTGATCTGGACCTGACAAGGCAAGCTAGGCACTTATGTTGAAATCCTTAAGGACAACCACCCTTGAGTTCTCAGCGCCAAACCCGAGATCACCTCTATCGGCTCAGTCAGAGAGACCTAACCGGCAAGCTATGCAGACAGAATAATATCCCTATTATTCCAACAGTAATCATGATGACGACCCATCTCCATACATAAAGCTAGAACAACATTTTCTGTGAATGAATGGGCACTCATTATTTAGTTCTGAATCCCTGGTTTAATAAAGCCTTTGGCAAAAGAGAGCTTCAAACACTTTCTATTATGCAGATGGAATGCACACACCATCAAAGCTTATGCTGTGGGAAACAGTGATAGCACATCAAGTGACTTGAACATTTTCTAGAATGTGAAGATTTTTAATGACAAGTTTTTTACACAACTTAACAATATTCAAGATCACACACCAAATGAGGCCTGTAAATCAAAAATTTAGGCACCAGTTTTTCTTTTCCAGAGGGAGAGAGAGAGAGAGAGAGAGAGAGAGAGAGAGAGAGAGAGAGAGAGAGAGAGAGAGAGAGTGTGTGTGTGTGTGTGTGTGTGTGTGTGTGTGTGTGTGTGTGTGAAAGAGAGAGAGCGTGCACTGGATCAGGAGAGTAAAATAGTAAGGGAAATATTTTATCTTCCATCATGCCAAAGCAATAAAACACAAGAGAAAAAAGGCCAGTGTTTACTACTGCAATTTACTGTGCACGTAAACGTCAGAAGAAAACAGAATGTTCCATAAAAATTTATTCATTACATTGACCCTCTTTTATATCGATAGGTCAAAACCAATTTCTGATGAGTTCTTTCAAAAAACAAAAGAAAACATGCAACAACAAATATTGGTTCGATTTAGCATCCACCTGAACTCCAGCACCTTAATCCTTTCTGACTACATACATACATACATACACACAAACACACATTAATGTAAAAGCTGAGAATAGAAAATACAGCATTTTGAATTATTCTTAGAAGCTTTAAAATAATGGAAGGGTTTGATGCTTTGGTTGGGCTCATATCCTTTATTCCTATATGTACAACTATTTTAACAAGTTAACCTGATTCAGCGAGTACATTCTTAGGATTTCCCCCTTTGGGATACATATTGGTCAAGGGAACACTTAGAAAATTCCTTCCTCTGAATTCCTCCCCAGATTTGGTGACCCTGATTTACAAAATCTGCTTCTTGACACAGATTTCTGTTGCTAAGGGTGTTTTTTTTAAAAAAAAAATCCAGCTAAGCCCTGTATTCATGTGCATTAAAACATAGCCCTCCATTGTTGTCATTTTGAACATACAATTATGAGTACAACTGTATCAACATTCCTTGGTAACTTATGTTCTACCCAGTCTTTCAACTGATGGACTTGCTCATTTAGTCACCCATTCTGTTTCCTCCAGTTCATTATATTTTCCCATCACTGCATGCCTAAACAAACAAAACATAAATGTGACGTCCTGGTGTGTGCTAACATATGGTGATGTGATCCTATGATAGGCACCTTCAAACCAAAAAACGCTTTAAGTATGAAACTACAGTGAGTATTAGGAACTCAGTCAACTGAAAGATTAGGTAAAGCAGAAGCTGATGAGGAAAGTGTGAAGTTATTGTGAAGAAGAGATTGGATTTATACCCCTGCCCTTCATTCAGAGTCTCAGAATGGCTTACAGTCTCCTTTCCCATCCCATCCCCACAAGACACTGTGTGAGGTACGTGGGGCTGAGAGACCTCTTTCAAGGACTGCTCTTGAGAGAACAGCTCTGAGAGAACTTGTGACTGACCCAAGGTCACACCAACAGCTGCATTTGGAGGAGTGGGGAATCAAACCTGGTTCTCCCAGATTAGAGTCCGCGCTCTTAACCACTACACCAAACTGGCTCTCAATACCCACAACATGAATGCCTACAACATGCTCCTCCCCCACCCACCCCCAAAACTGCAATGTTTTAATGCATGGTAAAGTTATAAGAACATATGATATACACTAGCAAGCTAGACAAAACTTAGCATGGGATAGTAGAGGATCACTTCTCCAGTTAGAACAGGCTTTAAAAAGGGAACTTGAGGATCACTACTGAAGTGGTCAATGGAAAGATCACATTAAATGAAAGCTGCAAAGGAACACTGAATGCGATTGTGCATGCAACTGCATGCTCAGAAACTCAGCCTAATTTTTACTGCACATGGCTATTTGTGTGCATAGCTTAACTGAATGGGAAAACCATAATGAATGGAAGACATGAAAAGGCATGGCAAGAGCATATTGTGCAAGCACCAATTCCAGAATTAATTAGGGATAACCTCTATGAACCAGAAGGCAGGAGGAGCAGAATACTGGACACAGTCAATCCACATGTCAGGCTTACATAACAGAGCTGGAGAAATCCAGCTGCTTCAGCTTGGTAGTCAGAATTAAAATAAAATTTGTTGTACCAAACTACTTTATTTTCAGCACAAGCTTTAAAATTATTCGTTACGAAAAGAGAACAATTTTCAATCAAACATGAGCACTGCTCCAGTGTACCCTGGCCCAGAAAGATCCTTCTTGGTATAGCCCATGCTAGCAATGTCCAGGTAGCCAGTGCCATGAAACAAAACCAGCACAGGCACGGTGTCTTCTAGCTCTGCCCATTTCCACAGGAAGACCCACTTATGTTGTGCAATGCTGCTATCGCGATAGATGAGAGGAAAAAGAGGAGAGCAGGATTCGACCACTGTGAAACATACCAGTGGAACAAGCAGCTTTACGCTCCCACACCAACTGTGGTCTAATTTATTTCTGCATAATCCTGTTTATTAGACACTATGGATATATAGTATTAAACTTACAACAGTAACAAATAATTAAAAGGCCTGTGCCCATACTGGTTTGTAAACTTCTGTAAGTTTTCTGTAGAAATTAAAAAGCAAAGTCCAAGCATCCTCCATCTTTCTGTGTTATACCTCTGAGGATGCCAGTCACAGTTACTGGTGAAACGTCAGATTCTACAATGCCAAGACCACGGCCACACAACTCTGAAAATCTACAGCAACTAATAATGCATCTACTGCTTTTCCCTGACCTTACGTTCCTCAATCACACACATTTACTTCTAGATGCTTCCATTCAAAAGAATCTTTGCCTTGGTAGGGGGTTTAAAACTGTGCCCTTAAAGCATTTAAAATACAGCCTACCATAAGTATAATGCATTATTCACTTGCTACAAACCTGCTTAAAGGCATGGGGAGGATGTGTTAAAGGCTATTTGAAACTTATCTCTTTTAACTTTTTGAACCTGTACATTCAAGACCACTTTTAAGATTTTCTACAAAAGAAGCAAATAAATTCCATCAATGTTATCACAACATTTGATGTACTAGACTTCAAGGTAAAGAAGAAAAAAACTGTATCTGTGATTTGTGCAATGAAAAACAGAAAGAAAAGTGAAAAAACCAATGAAGTTCCAAGTATGAGTCCAATCAAAAAGCCCATCCTAAACAACCAAATGAAAAAAATAAGACCATATTTGGACCAGCAAGCATCAATCAAAACCTTGCATATATGAACTAATTCTCTGGAGAATAAAGGATACTTTACTCATGGCATTTTCTTCTCTACACTGCTGTGTTAAGTCTGAAGAAAATGAGAGAACCTATTTTACCACAAGAAAATTCTGCTAAGAAGAAAACTATAGTATTGAACCACAAATGCAAAATCAGGTTTGTATACAGCCACTTGCCTGATGTCTCTATGGAATAAGATTCACCTCCCAGTGACCAGCTTTTGCAAACTGAAAGCAAGTTCTTTTTCTCCCTTAAAGCCATCAAAAGATGGACCAGGCTAATAAACATTTTTGCTAGTCACCTCTTCAGGCATTTTCAAGGCTGCACAGAAGGTAGTTATTTCTCAATAGTAATAACTGTGCATAATATTTTATGTGTTCAGTGTGCTTCTCCCTGGGAGCTGGTGTGATGAAATGCCAGACTAAGAGTAGGGAGACCTGGTCTCAAACCACCACTCCACTGGAGTGACCTTGGATTAGTTGTTATTTCAAGGCCCAGTCTACCTCACAGGTTGGCCAGGGATAAAATGGCAGGAGAGAATGATAAACTCCAGGAGAGAAGGGCAACATTGCTGATACTAGGCAGGTTTGGGTCTGGTCACTACATAAATGGGAGACCCTCCAGGGAACCCCAAGCAAACCACTCTGAACTCCTGTGGCTCAGGGGCTGTGGCTCAGTAGTAGAGCATGTGCTTGGCATGCAGAAGGTCCTAAATTCAATCCCTGGCATCTTCAGTTAAAAGGATCAGGTATATGGGGATGTAACAGATCTCAGCCTGAGACCCTGGAAAGCCACTGACAGTCTAAGTAGACATTACTGAGTGTGATGGACAAGGGTTCTGATTCAACATAAGGCAGCTTCATGTGTTTGTTGTAAGAGAAACACAGGACAAATAATAAATACTCGCAAGATAAACACCAAATTAGAATATCTCAATAACCCTCCCAAGAATCTTGTAAGGTAGGCCAGCATTAACCTCCTTCCTGATATAGCAGACTAGGTACTCATCTCGATTATTCAGGATGGCACCCTAGAGCACAGAAAATTGCATGTAGCTAAGTACTCACATAGCCATTAGACAAGCCCTATTTGTAAACACACCTGTCCTTTTAAAGTGGAAAATGCTGATCTATAACAGGTACTTCAATGACTATATAGAGCAACTGTGCCTTGCTGCAGCACACAAATGAGATGGGAAATCTCATGATAACAATATCATATTCAGTAAGTGCACAGAACAATTACATTAACATTTCAGGATGCTTTGAGCTAAACACTGTTTCCTCAGCAAGCTGACTGGCTGTATTAGAAATATCTACTGGCTCGGGGACAGCACTGGCAGAGCTACTGCTATGCCCTCCATTTCATCTATTTATACACACAATGCTTGACACTGCACACAATCTTTCCTCCATAAGACTCTTTTCCACCCCCTCAGAAAAGAACCAGTCTACGAGGAAAAGCACTTCAATCATGGGGCTTGAGAACTTAGTTTACAAAAATTTCCCTTGTTTGTGTTTGAACTGCTCAGGAAAACTCAGAAATCCCTAGGACAGAATGTCAGATTCTCTACTGTGGATGAAGAGAAGCAATATCCAGGCCTTCCTACAACAAACCCCTCTAAGTCAGTGTTCTCTTATTTGTGACAGGAAACACTGCTTATTCTAAAGTCTCTCCTAAGAAAGTCAGCAACCACAAACACAGCCCCAAGTCATTTCCTTCTTCCCATTCCAGTCCCCTTTAAACTTTTATGTCTTTCATGACATCCAACTAGAGGAAACATGGCTACCCTGAAGTCTCCCCTACCTAAGGATCTTTTTTTCCTGAATTCTTTATTCCATAGGTTTCTAAAACAGTGAGGTCCTCGGCAACAGAATCACCAGTAATATGTGCTCATCTATCCACTCAGAAATGGATGGGGGGAGGGGGTGGTTTGTTTGTTTTTATAAAAGAGAATATCTGTGTAGAGGGCAGGAAAGGTTTTAAGAAAAATCAGCTGTCAGGACACTGCAAATGAAATCCTGCTATCTTTATGCACCAGAGTTCATCCCACAAGTACATTTCGTCCACTCTAACTATGTAAATAGTATTTGACAGCAAAGGAAAAATATATAAATTTGGACTGTCAGGGACTTATTTAACATTTTCTCTTCTCTCCTTTCTCGTGTTTTAAGATGTTGGTAACAGTAGCAACAGCAGCACCTGCTGGTAGTGGTCAGTACTTTGTATGCTCTTCGGCATCACTTCATCCAGACTTTTTCAACCCAACATGAGTTTATTCTGTTTATCAAGAACTATTACAGTACTCTGTCATTCATACTCTCAGCATTGCCACCAGCAGCATACTGTAAAAAGGATGAGTTAGCAGCAAGTGACTTCAGACTAACAGCAACAGCCAATGCCTTTCCATTATGTGCAATGACTGAAGTCCATCCTCTAAGGAATGTTCTCCCTGTGCCCCAGCTATTGACATAGTTTCTGAAAAACTACACCACAGTGACCTTCCATCGTATTATGATGAAGCTGCCACAGACCTCTCTAGCATTCAACTCTGTCTATGGATACTCATCACTATACTCCACCTTACAAAATGAACAGATATCATATGGACTTGCTTCTAACATTTTTTGACATCTGTGTTTGCAAAAACCAGGCGATATCTTTCTCTTTCTTTCTTTCTTTCTTTCTTTCTTTCTTTCTTTCTTTTTCTTTCTTTCTCTCTCTCTCTCAAAAAAAAAAAAGTGCTGTGGACATCTGTTCCCAGACATCCAAGGTACTAAGTACATTAGCAACTGATACTTTGATAATAGTGAAAGATTAAAGTTTCCTCCCATAAGAATAAAGATTTTTTAAATTCAGTTTTCAGATCAACAGATGTTTTGTGAACAAACAGTGCACTTTCAATAAATCCCACATTTGGGAACAAAATTGCACATTAGATTAGATAGCTTGCTTTTAAACTCCTTGTATAAAACATTATGCACACCAGTCATTACTGTTAATAGCTGAACTAGTGGTAGAAGTGTAAAGGTGCACATCACTAAAAGTAGGGAACTTTCAACATTTCGAAACCAGGCTTCTTTAGAAAACTCAGTAAACCACAGAAATTAAATCAGTAGACCATGCAGATGAAGCTCTGCAATTTAAGAATCTGACTAAACAGCTAGCTATACAAGATTGATTAAATACAGCAAATTCTACAGTCAACAACATTCTTCCTTCATTAAAATGTTGCTGCCCAAAATGTTACTGCCTGAAATGTATGATACTCAAGAGTAGTATTAGCACCATCTCTGCTGGCTGCTCTCAGTTGATTACAGTCTTAAAGACGGCTGTAGTCTCAAATACTCCCTAGCATTTTGCCCCCCTTCTCTATTTCTCTCTCACACAAACACACATTAAAAAGGGTGCACTTTCTCGCTGTAGCAAACAGACAAATCTAGGTTAGAGAGGTTTTCATGCTGTGCTGTAGATCTTATGAAATATACATAACCCCCATGCAGGCTTTGTATTTAACAGAAGTAATTGTGTTGTGGGGAGGGGAAAGGGTTGGTTGACAACTGAGGGACAAAAGCCTGCAGTCCAAAGCCTGAGTTTGAGAAAATAAAACAACACACATACACCCGACCAACATGCAAGACTGCATGTTGCATGCAATGCTGCATGCAAGGTTGCACTGGACATCCGATGTAGCAGCTCCTTCTCAGCAAGAAGGCAGAGAACTACAAAATAAACAATGATAAAATACTCACCCTAAAGCCTGTCGCCCCTACCTTGTACATTTTCAAACAGGAATCATTGCTAAGCACAGGAGGGGGGGGGCACTTCAAACTAAGCAATCTCTTAAGCCCATACAGTTCCACTCCTCCCCTATAAAACACACAAATACACTTGTGTGTCCAGATGCCCCCTCCACAGACACATTTCTTCTATATAATAGTGTTTACCAAAGCTGAGGTTTGATCCGCGGTCTGAAGTGACAGCGCCAATGAGAACCACAGCCTCCCCCCTCCTTTCCCCCCACCGCATGCACCCCAAATATCCCTCCCCCTTTGCTTCCCAGGTAGGCAAGAGAATTGCCCTGGCGGCGCCAGCAAACAAGCAAGCAGCCCGGGTGCTGCAGAGTGCGATAGTTTTGAAATTCCCTCCTGCAGGATGCAGCCGCGCTCGCCTTGCTCCCTTCCACACTTTGCTCCCTTGAGGAGGAGAAGTTTCGGACTGGCTGCCGGGGGGTGTTTGTTCGAACGCGCTCGGCTTCTTTCTCTCCCCGGGCACCGAGTGGGGGGGGGGAGCAGCCTACGCGCGGGACTTTGGGGCGACTTGAGCGACCTGCCGCCCGGGCAGAAGGGATCCCCCGGCCGCTCGGGCAGAGCCTTCCAGGGGAGGGTGGGGGGGGGGTCGGCTGAATTCTCTCCCCGGGCACCGAGTGGGGAGGCGAGCAGCCTGCGCGCGGGACTTTGGGGCGACTTGAGCGACCTGCCGCCCGGGCAGAAGGGATCCCCCGGCCGCTCGGGCAGAGCCTTAGCCCGCACTGGCGAAGCGCGAGCCCGGGGGGGGGGGGGGGATGTTTAAAGCCAACGGGGCGCCACTCATCCTCCGCGCCCCCCTCCCCGTTTGCCCCGTCCGTCGGTCCCTCCCCCTCTCCCTCTCCCACCTTGTTGCAGTGGTAATAGTCCAGGGGCCCCAAGCAAGTGGGCTCGGCCCCGGGCAA
>NW_015175358.1:3481383-3481956 GCF_001447785.1 Gekko japonicus
GGGGGGGGAGCTCTGCAACTTACCTGGCTGCTTCTTGCTTTGACTGAGGGCTGCTGGGAGCAGGGGGTGGAGCTTGTTGCATGTGCCCGCCCTCTGGGCTCTTTACTGCCGGAGCTCTGCTCCTGTGTGCTCCTGCAGGAAATGACCCTTGCTGAGAACTAATGCTGAACCCTCCCTTGCCCCTGCAGCCTCCACTGGGACCTGTCTACACAGTTCCACATAGGCACAGGATTTAGCTTGGATGCAATGTTCTCACTTGCTCCCACTATAACTACACAGAAATGGACTGAATTCTCCTGAACCCTATGAATTTATGCTGGATCTTATCTTCTAACAACCTCTACAGCAACGAGGCCTCTTCTGAACACAAAAACGGTACCTCCTCCCAACATTATCTCTCCCTTATTATAAAAGAGTTTTGGGTGCCAGAATTGGCCCCTTTAGTGTTAGGCCGAAAAAACTGCCACTCGGAAGACACTGGCTGGGTTCATTGGCTGCTTTGTGCAGTCCCGGCCAGCGTTCCAAGGTCATTTACATATGGAAGCTGATTGGACTACACTCCATTCCACACCT
>NW_015175358.1:3482675-3489672 GCF_001447785.1 Gekko japonicus
GCCCGCACTGGCGAAGCGCGAGCCCGGGGGGGGGGGGGGGATGTTTAAAGCCAACGGGGCGCCACTCATCCTCCGCGCCCCCCTCCCCGTTTGCCCCGTCCGTCGGTCCCTCCCCCTCCCCCCCGGTTACCTTGTTGCAGTGGTAATAGTCCAGGGGCCCCAAGCAAGTGGGCTCGGCCCCGGGCAAAGAACCAACGGCGGTGGGGGCGGAAGGGTAAAACCTAACGTCCATGCCGGGGGTGCGCGCTGAGGAGGAGAAAGAGGCGGCGGCAAGAGGAGGCTCCAGCAGGCATGGAACCGGCTCCTCCGGCGGCGGCGGCTCTGCCTCTGGCTCAGGGAGGGAGGGACGGGCAGGGGAGGCGGGGAGAGGGAGGCGGGGAGGGAGCGCAGCCCAGAGCCGCCTCCTCTCGCACTCTATTGTTCCAGGCACCGAGGCGGGGGGGAGGGAGAGGGAGGAAGGGGGAGGGGAGAGAGACTGGAACCTGCCGGGGCTGGGCTGGGCTGGGCAGGGCAGGGCTGGGCGGCCTCCCAGGCGCGCGACGAGACTGCTGCCCCAGGGCAGGAGGCTCTCTCTTCACTCTCGCGCACACGCCTGGGAGAGGGAGCGCAGCTGCCCCCCCCCCATCTCCAGAGAAGACGGACCCGCGCGGAGAGGGCCCGGCCAGTGCCAGCTCCAGAGGAAGACGCTCGCTCCCTCGCTCTTCCCCTGGGAACCGCCACACAGTCCTCCAAAGTTGCTCCCCAAACACCCCCCCCCAAAAAAAAAACACAACACAACACGGCAGAGAAGAGTGTGCTGGGGCTGCCCCTCACCTCAGGGGAGAGGGACAGACGAGAAAGCTGGGGGTGGCCGTAGGATTGGACTGGCTTTGCCTGCGGGAGGGGGTGGGGGAGATCTCGCACTGTGAAATTGTTTCCGGCAAAACCCCTCAGGAGACGAGGGGTTCTCTCCCCAATAAACTTAAAGAAAAGATACCATGCGGATTTTTTCTAAACCTGACCAGAATTTACGGTTCAGATCTACTAGCAAGAGAACCTGAAGGAAAACAAACTTCCGTCCAGGAATTTGGGCTTAGCAGGTGTGCAGACCTGATTTCTAGCACAACCTCGCATCACAGAGGAGCTTGGACAGGATACATTCCCTGCTGGGTCTTGCTCTCTATGTCAACCCGAGAACCAAGGGTCATTTCGTAGAAAAAGAGGTGCAGGAGCTCATTAGCATATCTCATTAGCATAATTTTTGCATATGCCACACCCCCTGACATCACCGTGTGTCAGAAGGCAACACCCACTGCTCAGGCTCCACTGAACTGTTTTTGATTGCTAGCTGTTGGGGGGGGGGGGCAGATCTGTCCTCGCAGAGGAGGGAGAGCTTGTACCTGAATAAAATTTGGTCTTAAAGGTGCCCCTGGACTTTTTTGGATGGGGGGCTATGGGGGGGACGCTGCTTCTTGCTTTGACTGAGGGCTGCTGGGAGCAGGGGGTGGAGCTTGTTGCATGTGCCCGCCCTCTGGGCTCTTTACTGCCGGAGCTCTGCTCCTGTGTGCTCCTGCAGGAAATGACCCTTGCTGAGAACTAATGCTGAACCCTCCCTTGCCCCTGCAGCCTCCACTGGGACCTGTCTACACAGTTCCACATAGGCACAGGATTTAGCTTGGATGCAATGTTCTCACTTGCTCCCACTATAACTACACAGAAATGGACTGAATTCTCCTGAACGCTATGAATTTATGCTGGATCTCATCTTCTAACAACCTCTACAGCAAGGAGGCCTCTTCTGAACACAAAAATGGTACCTCCTCCCAACACTATAGCCTACAAAAGGAACTGAGAGCTGTCCAATGTTACCTTTGGAGAAGGATTGGGTCCTCCCACTTCTGTGATCCTGAGCTGTTTCCCTTCCTATACAGTACAGCCTTTTAGTACATGAGCTATTCTTTTCTCCCAACATAACCTCACATAGCAGGGGAGTTGGATCAGGATACACTTCAATCATAATATAACGCTGTTAGCAAAACAATGGATTCTAGGAAGCCTTGATATATAATGTGGGCTTGTTAGCTGTGCTGAGCACTTTTTCCAGTGTAAGATCAATCAGAAATGCACTGTTTGGGCTGGAATGGGGAAGATCATGTAGATTTCTGAGGGAAACCTTTTCCAAGATTGTATCCTTCCCCAGAGGAAGGCACTGAATTCCCCAATAAATAGTTGACAGCACCTGTGGAAACACCCCCCCCCCCATTTCCTGCCACTTTAGGGACAGCTGTTCTGTTTTTACTTCTGGCTGCCGTCTGATAGGTCCTCCACAGAGTGAGTTCAGGGTGAAGCAGGTTAAGGATAGGATGTCTGATCAAATTTCTCTGTTACAAAAAATAACTGTGCATTAAGGATTGAGAAACCTGCTCAAAAGCTAAGCAAAAAGTAACTTGGTCACTACCACCATTGTGTTGCACATGTTCATTGTCCCCAGGCTGTTAAGTTCCTAGTAGTGGATCATAAAACTATAGCAAAAACTAAGAAGGGACAATATATGCTGGGTATAACAATCAGTAAGCGATGTGGTAGAGTGGTTATAGTGTTGGCCTAGGACAGGGAAACTCATATCTCTGCTTGTCATGAAACTAAGGGTGACCTTGGGTCAATCGTTCTGTCTCAATCTAACCTACTTCATAGGGTTGTTGTGAGGATAAGATGGAGGATAGGAGAACCATGTATGCCACCCTAAGCTCCTGGGAGGAAATGCAAGAAAAAAGTGCACAAGATAGACAGACAGATAGATAAACAAAATTATGCTGTGTTTGGTTTTTTTAATGATGGGTTTTGTTAACCTTTATGAGTTACAGTTTGAATATGTTTTACTTTGTAAGCTGCCACAGGCAGGTTCTCCAGAGAGCTGGCATAGACTTTTTCAAAACTGATAAAGATAGTGAGAGATTAATAGAAGGTATCCCACAATAAAATTCATTCTAGTTCAGCAGTTACTGGGGAGCAGGGGGGTAACCCTGAAATGGTGATCAGCCAGCCATTTTCCAAGAAAGAGCAGTCATCTGGATCAAATGAATTCTTAATTAAAATAAGACTGAATAAATCAGGAAAGAAAAAAGAAATTGCCTGCAATTTATGGAATTAAGAATTTTAATACATTAACTGTTAAATGATGGCTCCCCTGAAAACTGTAGAGTCATAGATGGAAGCCTTCATCTAGTAATGGATTGCTACAGGAAGTGAAAGAGGAAGAAGGAGGTATTGATGAAATAAAAGGCACATGTAGCAGCTGGATAACCAGCTTTAAAATTGGCTTGACCAGGAAATTGTTTAGTCTTGTGTCCTGGACTTGATTCCTCTCAGAGTTGTTGTTTTTTAAACCATTTTCTGTTTTGAGGGAATAGTTTACAGAAATAAACTTTGGCAGAAGATCATTGTTTAAGTGAAAAAAACTAATTGATGTGGCTGATCTTATAGCATGAATGAACTAGTGCCTTCATTTTAATTATGGTTGAAAGAGTTTTCTGTTTCTTGTCACGGAAAGACCAGGCTATGATGGCCAGGTATACAATCCATATGCATTCTATACAAGACAAATATACTATGTTTGGTTGTTCCTGCTAAGTCAACTCTGAAATGTACGCTGAAGATAATTATAACTAAACAAAGTGACCAGTGCAGAAAGGCTATTGTTGCAGTTAGTCAACATATAAAACATGATGAGATTCTAGAATGTGGTGAGGAAGTATGGCTGAAAAGAGGAAGAAAGGGGAACAGAAGTCTTGTCTTACAGATAAGAAAATAAGCACTGGCAATAAGAGAAAGGCATGGGGAAATGGATGCTTGCTTGGAGAAAGGCTCCAGGAAGGAGGTGAAACTGTGGCAGATTGGACATAAACCCAGCTACTTTAACTATGTGAAGTACACTCTCTAAGAAAGCAGAGAGGCAAGCCAACTTTCTTCTTTTCTTATTCTATCACTATCATGCTCTTATTACTAAAACCAGGACGTAATCTTTAGGTCACATACTCCTGACCGGAGGGTACAAAGGGGTGTCATAGACGTCTATCATGAAGAAATCAATGCCAAACAATAAATACCAAGAGCTTTACTAATTTGTTCAACTCTTTGAATTAATTGCTAATTTTGTTAAATAAGAGATATAGTACTTGTAACTACTTTTCTGGCTATCACTGATGGTGATTTGCAATATATTTCTCACAAGAAAAAAAGATACTTGCTTATACAATAGTTACATGACATTTCTTTTCTTTAAAAAAACCTAGACAGATATTCTGATTCCAAACATGCTATTTGAAATTAAATCTCATTAATTTCACCAGGAAATAAAACAAATCCTTTTCCCCAAAAAGGATTCTTACAGTCATGGCCTTGAAAACATTTAGGGAGATCATATTCATTGTTCTTGTACTGTTTGATTTGACAGGGAATATAATGTGGGAATATAATTTGATCAGGACTGCAATTAGTAATTTCAAATGGAGTCACACAAGTACTCCCCCCAATAATTCAGTGCAGAGTAGACAATGTGATTCTACCTTCAGATCTCTCTGGATCTATAGCAGTAGAGGAGGACATGACCAATAAAGTGATTACAAATGGAGACCCACAAGAAATTTGTGGGAGCAGCTATTGCATTCCCTTCACCTTTGCTTCCTCCCTTCTTCCCCTACTTCTCTGTCCCTCTTTCTCCCTCCTGCCACCTGTTCTCTTACTCTCTCTCTCTTTCTCTCCTCCATGCCTGTCACTTCCTCTCTCTTTCTGTCTCCATCACTCTCCCGGCAACCCCTTTCTTCTCCCCCACCCCAGCAGAAGTAGTGGCAGCAGACATCTAGGAATCACAATAGATCTCCCAATTACAGAAATCAGTTCAACCTTAGGGTTGCCAGCTCCAGGTTGGGAAATTCCTGGAGATTTGGGGGTGGACCCTTGGGAGAGTGAGTTCTAGGGAGGGAAGCAACCTCAGCAGAGTGTAATGCCATAGGCTTTACCCTCCACAGCTGTCATTTTCTCCAGGAGAACTGATTTCTGTCATCTGAAGAGCAGTTGGTAACATCAGTTGGTAATGCCAGTTCCCCTGTAGAAAATGGCTGCTTTGGAGGCTGAAGTCTATGGCATTATACCTGTCTGAGGTGCCTCCCCTCCTCAGTCCCACCATCCCCAGGCTCCACCCCTCAAATCTTCAGGATTTTCCCAACCTGAAGTTGGCAACCCTAACTCCTTCCCATCCAACAGCCAACCTACCTTTATGTGCCCCTCTGTCTTCAGCTTTCTGTTGCCACCCTCCCTGCAGGCTCTACCTAGGAAAACTATGGTATTTCTCCTCAGTGGGGACCAAAGCAGCCTACATTATTCCCCTCTCCTCCTTTTTATCAACACAACAACCCTGTGAGAAAATAAGTGATAAATGGGAAAAAAGAAAATTTTATGCCAATTAACTATGGATATACTCTATTGGTACCAGGACTCCATGATAAAGGAAGACCTTACCATAAAAGATTTACTTAAATTTGGGGGATTTCTTCTTTGTCACATTAACTTTCCCCTGGTGCTTACGACAAGAATGGTGAGAAAGAGTAGGAACACATTATAGGAATTTATTGACAAAGCAAGGACAATACTCCTTCCTGTGCTGAAAGGAGAGAAACCAACAGAGTCTAAAGATATGGCACAAGTCTGCTATGCTAGGTCTGCAACTCTGAAAGCAATAGACAGACTATTAATTGGTAGATGGACGAGCACAATGCAAGATACCATCCCAGACTGGTTGTCAGAGGAAGGTATTGCAACAATCCTGAAAGCAGAAAAGTCAGATGAAGACATACTGTTTTGGGCTGAAGAAGGTGATCTCTCTACATGAATGACAAAAAAGGAAATAGTTAACTGGTGTCTACAGGCACTGTCTTATATGAAAATAAGACTTCAGCATCTGAAACAATCAGACAAAAGGCCAGCCCAAGAGGCTTGCCAGAAGAAAACCCAAAAATTCCAGTAAGAAAATCTACAAGAAAAATGAAGAAGGACGTTGGAGGAAGGACCCATTATGACAGAGCCCCCTCAATCTGGTGAGAGCCAAAGTCTTACAGTTACTAAAATGTTAACCATGACTTCAGATACCAGTCAGTCGATGGACCGTTCAGATATACAGGACCAGTCTGATATAGAGAAATTAGATAAAGATAGTTTAAATGATTTGGAAGCAAGGGAAGAGGAAGAAGACAGTTTAATTGAGTTAGAAACAAGGGAAGAGGGAGAAGAGGATAGATTAAAGGATTGAGGATCAACAGTTAGTGAGGAACAGGACAGGGATGATGAAAATAGTAGAAAAGAGGTAGAAGAGGACTTAAAAGGAGAGGATGCAGTGCTGCTATCTCCAGTTTTATTTACAGATGATTGTCGGGAAAAGGAATCAGCACAAACCAAAGCTGGAATGACAACTTTGAAAGAACTGTCTATCATCAGAGCAGAGGAGCCAAAGACTCAATAAACTGTAAGCAGAAGGTTCAGATGGGCTGACAACAGGGAAGCAGGAACGTCTACAGGAGAAAGGCAATGAATTGTTCAACCTGCCCAACATCTGATGAAGGACAATGGGAAAGGGGATAATGCATATGATACTGTGAGTAAACAACAAAACACACCCACAAATGTAACTCTTCCTCCATGAGCCATTAGTGACGTGGAGAAAGAGAAAAACACAGCAGTAGAAACCAACACACAAAATAACATACAAAATGAGAGAGACACTCATTCACAAACAGTAGGTACATGTCCATCAGAGACAGAACATGTTAAAGCTATATTACAAGGGAAGGAGCTTGAGTACAGGGTAAAGAAACTGATCCAGGCAAAACAAAGGGAACAACTGGAACAAAGAATAGCAGAAAAGCAGAAAGAGTCTATTGGAGAGATTAACCAAACCCAGACCCAACCCAGAGTGCCATTGAAATCGTATGCAAACATCACAGGAGGGAAAGAGGGCGGATCAGGA
>NW_015175358.1:3489825-3494314 GCF_001447785.1 Gekko japonicus
GAAAGAGGGTGGATCAGGACCAGAAGGTGGAGCAACAGGGAGAAAAGAACTGTCTCAAGAGACCTTTAATATTCATCAAGAGAGGATAGAGGATGAGGAACTACTGGATCAATACTATGATGAGACCAAAATCAGGAAGAGGAATTTAATCCACGACAGAGATATGTAGTGCAATTGGGATGATTCTGCACTAGACCTTAAATCCTGGTTCAGTTCTGTCCCCAAACTTAAATTCTACACTACACTCGAGTTCACCCCTGTAATTATATTGGGGTATTTTTTTGTTTTCACATTACATTGAGGTCACCCCAGTTTTGCCCCACATTTGTCCCGGGATAAAAAGATGCTGTTATAACCAGGGATAAATGCAAGGTATTGTGTTGCAAGTTGAACTCTGATAAAACCAGGGATGAGATCCAAGTGCGGAAAGGACCTAAGATATAAAGGGTGGAAGGAAGTTAACAAGAGAGTACATTATTAAATAGTTTTTGATTCATAGGAAATGTCAAAATTTGACTTTTGGCAGTTATTATTCCTTGGGGATACAGGGAGATAGATATATGTTTCATCTCTGAAAGAGCCTATTAATGCTTTTGGTTAAGATGTAGAGGAGCTTTAAATTGAGGTGAAGGTATTGGCTGATTATGATGTTATTCCTTTATTTAGAGGACAATCTAAAGTTGTTACTATCAGTTTTAGAGGGACTGAGGTGCTGGAGCAAGACATACACCTCTGGTTAAGCAAACACTGTAAAGCTTTGTTACCACCACAAAAAAAAGGTAGATGAGTTTGAAGTATAGAATGGAAAATTTAAGCCTGTTGTGGCTTTGGAAAAACGGGCAGCAATACCATTAAATATCTTCTTAAATGTTTTTTAATGGGGACAGAAAGGGGGACCACCTGATATAGTGGCTAACCTCCCACATGCCTTCAGTTTGGAGCATATTATCACATTACGCAGAACTGTACCACTCCTCTTTGTTCTTTATGTGGAGGAAAGTGCCATACCTATGATAGGTGTGCATTAGGAAAAATGTGTAGTTTATGTTTGGAATTGGGGCACATGTATGTATTGTGCCCTCAAGCATACTTCAATCAACAATATCGTAAAGCATATGAAAGGGAATTGGCTAGGGCGAGAGGTGACTATCATGATGAAAATCTTAGGAAGGTAAAAAGTGTAGATGGTAAAAGATGGCAAAGAGTGGGAGGGAAAAAGAAAAAGAGTAAGGGAATCTGTTGCTTAAAGCTACAGGTACTCCTGTTAGTATTTTCAGGTTTTTTAAACTGTCCAGTGTATTTTTTTTAATTTCACATTTTCCCTCTAACTTAGGGCCCTTTTCAGGTTTGTAGAAAGATCTGTTTTGTCGGTTCACAGCTCCAGTCACTGGATTTAAATATCCAAAGATGTCCTGATTTTGCTATTAGAATATAAGATATTTTGAATTTTTTAATGGAACAAATATTGGAGAAAATATGACATGTAAATAATCAAATAAAAAATTTGTGTCCACAGTTAAGGGGTTTCTAATCTATTAGATACTTTCAGTGCTTTGTTTGATTTGCTGTTTGAGATGATAGTGTCTCTGAGACACTTCAACTGACTTTTCATCAAACTGGAGTCTTCATCAATAATTTGGTTAAAAGCAGGGGTCATTTCCTGCAGGAGCGCACAGGAGCGGAGCTCCGGCAGTAGAGCCCAGGGGGCGGGCACATGCAACAAGCCCCACCCCCTGCTCCCAGCAGCCCTCAGTCAGACCAAGAAGCAGCCAGGTAAGTTGCAGAGGCCCCCTCCCCGGCCCCCCGGTCCAAAACAGTCCAGTGGCACCTTTAAGACCAAGTTTTATTCAGGTACAAGCTCTCTCTCCTCTATGAGGACAGATCTCCACCTCCCCCCCCCCCATAGCTAGCAATCCAAAACAGTCCAGTGGATCCTGAGCGGTGGGTGTTGCCTTCTGACACACTTCCAGTGATGTCAGGGGGTGTGGCACATGCAAATAAGTTATGCTAATGAGTTATGCTAATGAGCTCCTGCACCTCTTTTTCTACGAAATGACCCCTGGTTAAAAGCCCCATACTTTAAACATCGAGTCACACACTTATTAACTAGACCTTGAGTCAAGTTGCTTTTGCTGTTCTCCTGAGATAAGGTCTTTTCTCACTAGCCCTTTGAATTCACTAGTCTTCCCAAGATACTTTTTAAACATACAATTCTGCTAATTATAAAAATTACAAGTAGGTGGCCAGTGAGGAATTGCAGGGAAGGAAGATTGTTGTTGTTTTTTCTTCCCTTCCCCAATAACTTTGTGGAAAGAAGCAAACAACTAGCCAACTAATGGGTGAGCAGTCAGAGATGGTGGGGAGGTGCTGTAAGGCACACATCCTCTGATATCAATTTCTTTTTTCATATATGTACTAATTTCTTTTAAGATATTAGGGCAGGGCTGTTCCCTTCACAGCTTAAACATATGTTTGTAAGTTATTAATCAGAACTGGAGGATGCTCCTCTGTTCATAATTAACACTTTCAAAGCAATTGTTTCCGTTATGAAGATGGCAGGCCACTTAACATCACTGTGAATTATCTAAGTTTGCAGTGGCAATCAGGGTGGAAAGTGGACAGTGCTGTGTAGTTTTCCCATCCCCATTCCCATCTTCCAATTTAGATGTTTATGGGAACTGTCCCCTTTTTAGCATAGAAGGTTTTTTTAAAATATCAGTTCATCTCTCCTTATATATAATTGAGTAAGAACATTCTATATGAACATTCTAAATTTGGCCCCTTTAGTGTATGGACGCTTGAACTGTCAGTCAGAAGACGCTGGCTGGGTTGACTGGCTGCTTTGTGCAGTCCCGCCCAGCGTTTCAAGGTCTTTTGCATATGGAAGCTGATTGGACTTCACTGCATTCCACACCTCAAACTCACCCCCCTCCCCGCAAGGCAGTTGGAATGTCAGTTGCATATGGAACCTTCAAGGTCTTTTGCATATGGAAGCTGATTGGACTTCACTGCATTCCACACCTCAAACTCACCCCCCTCCCCGCAAGGCAGTTGGAATGTCAGTTGCATATGGAACCTTCAAGGTCTTTTGCATATGGAAGCTGATTGGACTTCACTGCATTCCACACCTCAAACTCACCCCCCTCCCCGCAAGGCAGTTGGAATGTCAGTTGCATATGGAACCTTCAAGGTCTTTTGCATATGGAAGCTGATTGGACTTCACTGCATTCCACACCTCAAACTCACCCCCCTCCCCGCAAGGCAGTTGGAATGTCAGTTGCATATGGAACCTTCAAGGTCTTTTGCATATGGAAGCTGATTGGACTTCACTGCATTCCACACCTCAAACTCACCCCCCTCCCCGCAAGGCAGTTGGAATGTCAGTTGCATATGGAACCTTCAAGGTCTTTTGCATATGGAAGCTGATTGGACTTCACTGCATTCCACCCCTAATGGAGTAATGCTTAAGCTCTGAAGAGGGCAACCCAAAATGTAGAAGATAAATTAGTGGGAAGTAGAAATCTGAATCCAGGAATGCATGCATGATGGTGCCAGTTTGCTGTAGTGGTTATGAGCAGCAGACTCTAATCTGGAGAACCGGGTTTGATTCCCCATTCCTCCACATATAGCCAGCTGGGTGACCTTGGGCCAGTCACAGTTCTCTCGGAGCAGTTCCCTCAGAGCTCTCTCAGCCCCACCTACCTCACAGGGTGTCTGCTGTGGGGAGAGGAAGGGAAGGTGTTAAGTCCGGTGCTTAACAAAATAGTCAGAGAGTGATTTCAGCAAAACTCAGGTTTATTTCAGCTCGATAATCACTTCTCTTACACGGTACAACTTCTGATAGCCCGAACAGCTTTTCCATTGCAGCTGCTCGGTATTTAAACATTCCGGGCTAATGTAGCCACACCAACTATACAGTTATCAACCTATCAGGTTGAGCGAATAAGGACCAATCAGAATCGTTCCCGCTTATAAACATTTGAACCTGATTGGTCGCATTAGTCTTGGACTTCAATCCCTGTTCAAGACGAAGCTTAACATTGCTTCCTTATGAGATGTTTCACATTACATCTTAACGTATTCATGGCAGCTTCTGAATACATTACACTGAATACATTACAAATCCCTCCCCCCTAAGCAAATACAGTCATGAACAGTCATAATTGCTTAGGTAGGCAGGTGCACGGCGATTTCTCTGAGACCTTCTCGGTGGACTAGGCTCAGGGTACATTTCTGTCAGTGGCACTCCGTTTGACTCTGGGACCGCAGAGTCAGGAACACTTCCGTCCATTTCTACTCGTTCGAGAGTAGGGGTCTGCCCTGCCTCAGGAACAGCACTGATGCCCTCAGGCCCATCAGTACTCACCTCCTGTGGAGGTCTGGGAAGGTCCTCGGGGTCTGGGGACTCAGCTGGCAGCGCGTTGGGACGGTCAGTTGCCCACCGCTGCCTCAACTGGTCTATGTGCCTACACCATTTGCGACCATCAGC
>NW_015175358.1:3494616-3494743 GCF_001447785.1 Gekko japonicus
TGGCCATTTGATGCCGGGTGGAACGGGGCTGCTGTCATATGCCTGATGCCGTTATCAGACATAAACCTTTGGAACTCCTCTGAGGTAAACTGAGTTCCGTTGTCACTCACTAATACGTCTGGCAGCC
>NW_015175358.1:3497861-3513076 GCF_001447785.1 Gekko japonicus
TCTCACCTTCGTTGCCAATTGTTAAGTCCGGTGCTTAACAAAATAGTCAGAGAGTGATCTCAGCAAAACTCAGGTTTATTTCAGCTCGACGATCACTTCTCTAACACGGTACAACTTCTGATAGCCCGAACAGCTTTTCCATTGCAGCTGCTCGGTATTTAAACATTCCGGGCTAATGTAGCCACGCCTACTATACAGTTATCAACCTATCAGGTTGAGCGAATAAGGACCAATCAGAATCTTTCCCGCTTATATACATTTGAACCTGATTGGTCGCATTAGTCTTGGACTTCAATCCCTGTTCAAGACGAAGCTTAACATTGCTTCCTTATGAGATGTTTCACATTACATCTTAGGTATTCCTGGCAGCTTCAGAATACACTACAGAAGGAGATTGTAAGCTGCTCTGAGATGAACGGCGGGGTATAAATCCAAGTCTTCTTCTAACCCATGTCCTTTCTCTCCATCCCCTACTAAGCATGACAAACTTCTTGCTCCCTTCAACATAATGGCAACCAGCCTGACAGGAGTTTCATCGGTGCCTTGCCTTCATGTTTGGGCTGTTTGTTTTCTGCAATGTGGAGGTGCTGCCCTCTTTATGCCCCTTGGGGAGATTCTCCCCTTTGGGAACACTTAGTTTAGAGTCTCATATTTTTCTCCATACCTGGGTCATCACTTCCCCTCAAATATAAAGAAGTCTCCCTCATTTTATAGGTTTCTTACTTTGATGGCAGTGATCAATACAGTTCACCCATTTTGCTACCAGAGGGTAGAAGTCCACATTATTATTAACTGCTGTTATCTTTTGATGCATTCAGAAACATGTTCAGTCTTCATCAAGCCATTCTTCATTCATTAGGCCAGTCTTCATTAGGCAATGTCTTTAAATCCCTACTAAGCTACTTTCCATGAGAGTCAGTTTGGGTCCTGGGTGTTGGTTATGTTGCAGTCAAACCTTCTCTTAAATGGGTAATGTCTTCATCACTGATACGCCAATCTACATTATCCAACACTATCTAACTCTATGGGAAAATTAGCTGATATTGGTTCTGGAGAACTCTGTCTAGTCTTCCAATGAATGTTTACATAGTCATCAGTTGATGGTGTTAGTGAGCCAAACCACCTAGGCAAATTTTCTTTAACCTCTGGTGAAGATTTGAATCTAATTGTGTATATTTATTTTATTGCATTTACAAAATTTATATAGCACATTTCTGCCCCCACAAAGGCCATCAGGGCAGCTAGCAAATTAAAACACATATCATAAAATCACATTTTAAAACCAGCCCCCCCCCACAAAACGCACATCATTAAAACAAGTAAAAACAGAGCTAAAATAATACAAAGACATAAGTGCAACAATTAAAATATCAGGCAGGAAGGAGGCGTATTTTATTTATTTACAAAATTTATATCCCACCTTTCTGCCAAAAAAGCATCATCAGTGAGAAAAGGTTAGAATATGTGATAAAAGATGTCTGTCTGTGTGTGTTGCTGTAGTTTAAAATGCAACCCTGTAGAATAAGAAAAAGGGGGTGGATGGGTTGAGTGGACTGTGAGAGAGAGAGAGAGAGAGAGAGAGAGAGAGAGAGAGAGAGAGAGAGAATTACTGGAGTGTATATGAAAGGTCTGAGTCAAAATTTTAAGGCAAGAACTTCTGGTGGCAGTGAAAATAAGTAGGGATGAACCATGAACTGAACCGAACCACAACCTGATACAATGGTTTGCGAACTGCGAACCAGCCAAAATTTGTGACGACCTTTAGTTTGTGAGCTAGTTCATCCCTATCCCTATAAATAAATAGAATCATAGAATTACAGAGTTGGAAGGGGCCACACAGGCCATCTAGTCCAAACCCCTGCTCAATACAGGATCAGCCTAGAGCAGGGGTGTCAAATGTGTAGCCCGCAGGTCGGATCCAGCCCCCACAGGGCTCAAAACTGACCCAAGCAACTTCCTTCTCCTGCTTTCTTTCCCAGGGCTGCTCCTGCAGCCACACTCGAGTATGCTTTTTCCCAGCTCTCTCAGTGGCTCTTTGTTTCCTGCTTCCTGTTTCCTGCCTCTTGCCTCCCCCTCCCTCCCTCCTTCCTTCTCTCTCTTCTCTCTCCCTCTCTCCCTCAAACACATTTCTCTTTGTGAGGGAGAGATACAAAGACAAGCCTCTCTCTCTCTCTCTCTTTGTCTCTCTCATGCAGAGAGCTTCTGCTTCCTTCTCCAGGGCTCCTCCTCCTCTTTTGGGGAGGAAGGTAAGAAATCATAAAGAGAAAACAAAGTTAGAATCCCATTGCAGCTTCAAGACCAACAATGTTTTATTCCAGGTATAAGCTTTTGTGTGCAAGCATACATCTTGGGAGGGAGCGGGGGGAGAGGGTAGGTGGATTCTTCTGACAAGAACAATGTACATTGAGAAAATTATTTTGGCTTATTCCGAAAAGTTGTGAGGTTTTTTTTAAAAATGATTGGATTTCTCTGGATTTATTTTCTTTCAAAAAGACCTGGATTAGGAATTAGAACATGTGGATTGGTCCTTATATCTTGGAGAGTGAAGTGATTTCAGATGCCAAATGATAGTAGCACACATTGGTAATGAGACAGGAAAACTAGCTCTCAATTCAGTCCAGGAGGATGCATTGTCTTGAGCTTCATTATCAATTGCAATTCAGCAGTTTCTCTTTCTAATCTCCCTTTGAAATTCCTTTGTAAAAGCACTGCTACTCTTAGGTCAGCAACTGAATGTTGTGGTTACTAATGTCAGACTTATGTCCATTTATTCTCTGCATTCTCTTGGACTGAATTCTCCTGGATGGAACTGAGACCTAGATCTCCTTCTCATTACCAATGTTGATATATCCACGCCTGCTTCCCTTCTGCAAATCACACATAATCTAATCATGTCTGCTATTGCCATTCGGCATCTGAAATCACCTTTATGAAGTTTATATCTCTGAACAGCTCCCTGCCCTCCTCTAAGTGACAGCCCTTCAAATACTTCAAGAGAAATCATGTCCCCCCTTATCCTCTTCTTCTCCAGACTCAATATTCCCAAGTCCCTCAGCCTTTCCTCATAGGGTTTGGTCTCCAGGCCCCCGATCATCCTTGTCGCTCTCCTCTGCACCCGCTCCATTCTGTCCACAGCCTTTTTGAAATGAGGCCTCCAGAACTGCACACAATACTCCAGGTGTTGCGTAACCAATGCAGTGTACAGTGGGACTATCACTTCTTGCTATTTGGATGTTATGCCTCTGTTGACACACCCCATGATCACATTAGCCTTTTTTGTTACCACATCACATTGGGTGCTCATATTACGGTCCACCCATGCCCCCAAGATCTTGTTCACACACACAATATCCCCCATCCAGTATGCATGTTCTTTATTTTTGTTACCCAGATGTAGAACTCAGCACTTACCCTTGTTAAATTGCATCTTGTTCACATCCACCCACTTTTCCAGTGTGTTCAGATCTCATTGAATTCTATATCTTTTGGTGTGTTTACTGCTTCTCCCAATTTGGTGTCATCTGCAAATTTAATGAGTAGCCCCTCCACACCCTCATCCAGATCATTTATAAAACTATTGAAAAGTACTGGGCTCAGAACTGAGCCCCGTGGCATGACACTGGACACCTCCCTCCATTCAGATGAAATGCCATTGACAACTATGTGCGCTGTTCTCCAACCAGTTCCCTATCCACCTAACTATCCTAGAGTCCGGTCTACAGTCCTCTAGTTTACCCATCAGAACATCATGGGGAAACCTGTCAAAAGCTTTACTGAAATCTAGTAGGAATTTAGGAATACTAAATACTGAAAGTAGGAATACTAAGGAAGGCAAAGAGGTGTCATAATGCACATCACCTCAGAAAACTAGACAGTTCCCTTTACATAGGTTACATAAAAGAGTCTCGTAGAGAAAGAGTAAAATGTTACACCTATTTCTTAGAAAGGACTGACACATGTACCTCTCAGAATCCAAATACCTTTGTCCAGCCCCAAATATATGACTTAACTCTTGAGCGTAAACCATGAAATGTGTTATTATCCAAGGCATTTCACAGTATTGTCAGAGAATGAGGCCTTTGACATCTATTTCAGATGATAATAAAAATCTGCTAAGTACTAGAAAATATGTGGCAGGAAATTGCAGAAGCCACAACTAATGACATCATGCTGCTCCAAATCACAGGCACCACTACAAGTTGGCCAGGATGTTTTGTATTTTCAACTTTAAACTGAATTATATAACAGAAGTTGTATTAATTGACAATGCACAATGCATTGCAAAAATAAATGTTTCAGAGAATACATCTGGTCACTAAAATATAAAAGAAGAGCCAGCTATAGTGCTTCCCTTGATCTCAGATGAATTTTCATATTGAGCAGATGGTAAAAAAACCCGTCATATGGAGAGAGAAAAAACAACAACCAAAAAACCAGCCTAGGCAAAGGCAAAAGTCCATCTGAGTAAACTAGTGATGTCACAAAGTAGATGTTGAAATTATTATGTGCTACAGTAAGAACTATCTACTGGTTTTGGATTATTATTCTCACTGGCTTGAATTAGGCAAATTTCAAAATGACAGTGTTGACATGTTTGAAATCCAGTTTTCCAAGACATGGCTTCCTACATATCTTAAGACCTGATAATGATCCTCATTTTGCTGACTATATATATTTTCTTTTTTAAAAAAGAAAAGGGGGGAGGAAAAAATGAGTTATACAACATAATTACATTTGTTGATGGCAGTCATGTAGGATATAATATATAGGACAGATAATTTCCCTTTCATCCCCTTCCCTATAATTTTTAAGGTATTATCTATAAATACAATAATTCTTATTTCTTTTGGGGTACAATTGTATTCATCATTGAAGTTTTAAGTTTCAAATGTCATAACTAATCTATTTTGACTACACTGGTTTCATCATTACTACGTATTCAACATAATATATTAACATCTTCATAAGAACCTCTAATAGATAAGTAGTATATCATGGTGTAAAAGAAAGTCTATTATATATCTCATATACAGAATCCATTTATATTTGGGATATTACATTTGGAACAGATTTTAATTCTATTTCATTACCATACATTTGTATATGATATTTTCTCACTTTAAGTTTGTCTCCTGCTAGCATAATACACACTCAAACTTTCCTCAAATTTTGTAATAGACCTGTTTCTCAAATAGGTTGTTAATTTTGCATTTTCTGCATATTCAGCAAGTTTATTTTCCCATTCTTCTAAACATGGACAGGCATCTGGTTTCCATTTTGCTGTGTAAATAGTTCTAGTCACTCACCATGTATTTGAATAGCTCTTCTAAAATGTTTGGTAACTTGTCAGGCAAAACACCTAATAGCATGTTCTTGGCTTCCATTTGGAATTTAATATATTCTGCATTTTTTGTGTATTTCTTTCCAATTTCCTTTTGCTTTTTTACAAGTCCACCACATATGAAAGGTTCCATCTATGTCTTAACATTTCCAGCATTTTCCTTTGTAGTTTTTATGTGTTTTCTCAATATCCTTTGGAGACTAATTGATAATATATCAGCCGTTGAATGTTTACACCTTCATCTTTAGTATCTTGCCAAGACCTGATTTTCCCCTGAGTGTTTATCATTATGCCATAAGTTAAAAATAATTTATATTTCTCATATTTTTATCATAATGAGGTTCTATTGGGGACATAAGCAAAGAGTCTGAGGGGCTCAGTAAATTCTGGCATATAAACCATATTCTCAAAAGTCTCTGATTACGTGCCTTCATTTTTGTGTTATGATCTTTTTAGTCAATTTCTTAATCCATAAGTAATTGTGTGGGCCTTCATCAAGATCTGCTGATTCTAACTTTACTGTTCTTTGTCATGGGTTTTTAATCCAGTCCACAATCCAAATCTGATACTTAGAAATATAACTGACTATAGGGACAATGTTTTTCAATGTCAGATCAACTCAAAATAATCCACGAACAGAAAATGCTAAAGAAAACCATAGATTCATGGAAAGACCCTTATCTTGCCATGCTGAATTTAGGGTGCACGAAATATTTCCTGCTGTAATATTGTATCATAGGAAACTGAGAAGTCATTCCAAATTTAGTGGATATAGTTCACCATAAGTATGAACCAGTATAGACTCTCCAGTTTGCCATTTATTTTGTATTTACTGTCACTCTTTTAAAGCTGTGCAATAATTTCATCAGAACAAATTGGGTCTTCTTTGTCACCAGACCACCTGCCACAGCTTCCAGAGACAGAGTGAGAACCAATGCCTTTCCTACTGGCCATTAGAAAGCCTAGTAAACTGTTATTTATAATAGCATGGGATTGAATTAAGCGAAACGTACTTTGCTTTGCAGAGGTATGAGATTGGTCTATTTATTGTGACTTGAGCTTTTTAATGTTTTAGTGTTTTTAATAGATTATCATCTGTGTTTTTAAAATTATGTTAGTCACTTTGAGCTTTTGTGGGGGAGGCAGCATATACGGTAAATATTTAAAATAAACTAAAAGTATTAGAAGGTATATAAAAGACAGGTTAACAAGTAGCAAACACCATACTATGACACAGTCATGGATTTTGCACATGCTGAATCCTAGTGATAAAGTGTATATGCATTATAGTACATGCCAGGGACAGATGGTACGTTTAGCTAGAGAGGCTGTTCAGTGATCTGGTCATATGAAATGAAAACATCTTATATTTAGACTTAACAGAAGACAATATCAACGTATTCCACAAGAGAAGGAAAATGCTGAGACAGAGACTCCAAGCACAGAATAAGAACAATAGCAGGAGTAGAGTTTAGATCAATCTATAGAATATCTAATTGAACAGACTATGCTATCAATGGCTAGAAAATCAGCCAGTGGAGAGACACATAGACTGCAGTCGCACACACTAAACAATCCACTTTCAGTGCACTTTCCAACTGGATCTTTACTGTGTGAACTGGCAAAATCCAGTTAGAAAGTGCATTGAAAGTGGATTGAAAGCAGATTATTTAGTATGTGTGACTGCAGCCATAGACCCATCAAACTGGAAAGAGATCCACACAGATGAACTGAACAATATTAATATGTATACAGAAAGTCAGCTGTTCCTTTAAGAAGGACAGCTTACCTTACAGATCTGGTTTAGGCTAATCTAAGGGTTAAAACAGCTGAGATGCTGAGAAACCCATGACTGGTTGTCCAGTGCTTTTAAAATGTTACTAGCTACGGTATGGGCCCCCAACTCAGATTGGGGTCATGACACAGGCAAGGGTATAAAGGGTTTAGCCTTTCCATCCCTGCATGGTTTCACCAGTTGAAACTGACCTCCCCAAACTTGTGCACTATGATTAGCTCTGAGAAGTATGATCTTGCAGATATAAGAAAAAATGGTGCTTTTCAGAACATTAAAAAACGTTATCAGTTTGAATTTTTTTTGCAGCTGTATGACATTTTCAGTGTTAAAAAGACTGAAATCAAGATGATTGTTTCAGTACTATGCACGCTATCTTTGGAGGAAATCCCAGTGAACTCACTGGGACTTAACTTGTTATTAAACATTCAAACAATCCAGCTGACAAACTGTATTTTTAAGCTATGTCATCAGAGTTTGTTATTTCCTGTTAGGAAAGCAAATGTCATTAATTCGTAATGCTCACCTCTATTCCAAGGTGAGTTGTATGACCAAAAAGTTCTCTTCCACTTCAGATTATCTGAACGTGTGGGTTCAGGTTCAGAGCATATGGTTTACGTATAGATGGCCCTATATTTGATCTGTGGCATCTCCAGTATAAAATATCTCAGGTAGCTTGGCTGGAATTGCCTCTCCCTTAAGAAAGTCATGACCAGGTTATGGTTTTCTATGCTTTGGTAACGCAAAGTGCTATAACGAGCTCGATGTGAGGCTACCTTTCAAGACATCTTAGAACTTTAGGTATTAAACAAACTAGTGAAGTTGCTGACAGGGGCATTTAAAAATTACTTTATTATCCCTATGATGAAAGAGCTACATTGGTTGTTTGTTTTTATATGAAATTTTATATTTGTTTTATATGAAAGATCAGTTTGTTTCAACCTCTAAAGTACTACACAGTTGGAATTGCTTAGTTTGCCTATGAGCCTGTCTGTCTATTAAGTTCTTCTGCAGAAGTCCATACCAAGTATATTTGCCTTCCAGTATGAGGCATATGGTAACTAAGACTGAGACCTTTTCATTAGTAACATCATAGTCATGGTATCATTGCACCTTTGAATCTCTCCTGGCACTACCTATTTTCATACTTAGGTCCCAACTGAAGTTTTGGTTGTTTCATTATTGCTCTTGATCAAGTTATTGTTGATTTTTATGGATTATTGGTTTTCCACTGGATGGTCTCTCCTTTTAATGTTAAAATTACTCTTTGCTGCTGCCTTTTGGTCTTATGCAGTTTTTACTGGTGATTATACCCTAGTTACTATTTTTGTAAAATTGCATTGTGTCCAGGAGTGATTTTCTGCCAGCAGAAGAGGGGACATTTTTTTTGCCAATTCTATTCTGTCACTACAGACTTCCAGTTCACTACCCATGCTGGTCCTGAAGGTCCCCTATCCCCAGGAGTAGCATTTTGAGGAGCTTAGTGGGCTGCAGCAAGAGAAGGGAGGTGGGGAAGTTTCTTTCCACTTGAGAGAAGTACCTTTTCTTAGAAAAATC
The DNA here is from genome assembly GCF_001447785.1 of Gekko japonicus. Classification (NCBI taxonomy): domain Eukaryota; kingdom Metazoa; phylum Chordata; class Lepidosauria; order Squamata; family Gekkonidae; genus Gekko; species Gekko japonicus. The sequence goes on from NW_015175358.1 coordinate 3,506,552, forward strand.
ACTGCTGGATCCAAGCATTGTTTTAATTTTTTTTGAGATGCTTTGAATACTGGAAATGTGAATCAGAGCAATTGTCAATATATCTGATTTTTTTTTTTAAACAGCTCTATGTATCCTAGGAGGATGTGGGTTTGTGCTTCTCAAGCAGCAGACACATGCTAAACCACTTTGGGAATTGAGAGGGCTCTGGGGATTGCAAAGAGTTTCTGTGGTTGAAGTGAGATGGGTCTTCTGATCAAATAATTAAAAAAAAAAAACCCTGCTAGGGATGTCATCGCACTTTAGTGTGCCCAAATTGGGTCTTTGGATTCAGGCCAATATTTATATATAAGCAACTCACCCTATGTGTTTTCTATATAAGTCATATATCTAAGATTAGTATTTACATATAGCTTTAGAATCCTTTACATAAAGATCAGTAGAATGCATGCTTTGTTCTGCTTTGTGCTATCTACACACATTCTATAGGCTATTCACCTAGTTATATTAGCCAATATTAATGGGCTGGTTGGTTTTTCATTTGTACAGTAATTTCACTTTAAGTGTAGAGCCAGCCCAAAAGCACCATAATTAAAAACAATAATTAAACTTATATTGGAGTAGTCAAAATTCAGCAAAGTATATTCTATTCTAGCTTGGTTATGTACAAAATTCATTGATACAAAGTAATGCATCAATCATTAGTAAGGCTCTGCAGTATTATCTTAAATAATTACAATGGTGATGATGCTATAAAGGCATCACTAGCAGCTCCATAGTTAAGGTCACACATTTGTTTGCTTTAAATAGGATTTAATCCTTTTATAACTCATGAAAAATTAACACATTTCATCACTAAGAATAGAGCATCTCTGTATATACAAACTGATGTTCCTAAACATTTGTTAGATTTAAATCAGTCTATTTCTACACATGTAATTATTACTTCTTTAATATATATATAAATGTTTGCTTTCCCCCCCTTACATATTTGGTACATAAACAGCACCAGACTTTGTATTATATTTCTGTTTACTGGATCTCACATACAAACTTGTCTGAAGGAGATAAAGAATGAAAAATAAAAATGTAGGGCATAATTCAGCCAGAGTTAAGCAATTCAAATGTCTCTGATTTTGATGGGAGATTTAGGTACATGCATAATTATCTTCTACTGAAATCAGTGACACTTAAAAACATATAATACTGGTTAGATCCGTGTACTTTCTTATAATACAATCTCTCTCTAAGAACTAGAGATGCTGAGAGACAGGGAGGTGTTCTCCTTTGACTTTACAGAACACCATACAGGAAGAAATCTCAGCTCACATATTATTTATTCTAGTTCCATCTTGAAAGTTTGGTACATATAGCAACATTTTGAAATCTCTCCCTTATAATAAAGTAGTAGTGGGGACCAATGTTCTAAAATGCCCGCCTTTAGTGTTTGGCCGGAAGAACTGCCACTCATAAGACACTGGCTGGGTTGACTGGCTGCTTTGTGCAGTCCCGCCCAGCTTTTCAAGGTCTTTTGCATATGGAAGCTGATTGGACTTCACTCCATTCCACACCTCAAACTCCCCTCCCCCCGCAAGGCAGTTGGAATTTTCAGTTGCATATGGGAACTACTGTATTCTGAGGTCACATATGTCCTCACTCACAACACATCACTTCCCCTTTAAAAGAAACAAACCCAATAACACAATCACACCACACCACAAAGAAGACAGATCACACCACAAGCAGAATACCTCAAGGCAAAAAATGATAGGAAAAGGTGCCAGCACTCACCCCATTACTGCCACAGATGGTGTGCAGGTCCCAGGTTCATGTTTTAAAAGCTGCCTGGGGGACTATGGACCATTCACACACCTTCAACCATACCATACCTCATAGGGTAGTTGTGCGAATCATACGGGGGAGATGAGAATGATGTCAGCTGCTTTGGTTCCCACTGCAGGGAAAGACTGCCCTTTCCCTAGGCAGAGGCTGTCACTCAACTCTATGTAGAAGTCACTCAACTCTATGTTTCCTTTTCATCTGATTCAAATAAAGCGGTGTTATATATGTGGTAAAAGGCTGGATGTGGGCCAGTAATCTGAAGCTCGGAGTAGATAAGACAGATGGGCTTCTGGTCAACAAAATGGTGCCTTGGGGATTGAGGAGTCAGCCAGTTCTTGGTGGCAATACATTCCTCTTGAAGGAAAAGGCTCCAAGTTTGGGAGAGATCTAGAACTGTGTCTACAGATATACATGCTTCTCTGTAAGATGTAGCTTGGCTGATATGCCAGCTGTGACACTTCCTTGGGAGGAAGGATTTGGCCATAGTTATTCATGCTCTTGTCTCATCCATGTTAGATGAGGCGTGCACTCTATGGCCTTTGAAGATGGTTTAGAACCAGTGTTCCCTCTTATCCCTATGTAAGAGGGAATGTAAGACGCTGAACTGCAGGCTGTGGAAGGTCAGTAGTTCAGCAGTTCAAGACCCGGGTGCCGCATGATGGCGTGAGCTCCCATCTCTAGTTCCAGCTCCTGCCAACCTAGCAGTTCGAAAGCAAGAAATTGCGAGTAGATAAATAGGTACCACTTCGGTGGGAAGGTAACAGCGTTCCGTGCACCTTGGTGTTTAGTCATGCCAGCCACATGACCACGGAAATGTCTTCGGACAGCGCTGGCTCTTCGGCTTTGAAACGGAGATGAGCACCGCAACCCTAGAGTTGGATTCGACTGGCTTTCGTGCAAGGGAACCTTTACCTTTACTATAGCACATGTGCCATGGGCTCAAGCAGCTATCTTCCAGCACCACCTTTGGTACCAATCTGATAGATAGGTCAAGCACTGAAGTATAATAATCCTGATCCCTGTCTTTGTCAGGTGGCCCAGAAGGATATCATGGTCAGTGGAATCAAAGGCTACTAAGAGATCCAAGAGAATCAGTAGCATGTTCACTCAGAAAAGTTGGGAGTCTTTGTCCATACTAAGGAGCTCTCCTCCAACATAAGTGGCGCTTCCCACAGCTGAAGAGCCACTGGAAGGCTTCTTACGTTAGAGCCTTCAAACTTTGGCTTCAGACTTTGCTGAGAAGTGGTAGGATATAGGCCATTAGGTACACATTCTGTTCCAGAGTGTGTAGTCCATAAAGGTGACCAAGACCATTTCAGTGCCAAACCAGGGCCCAAATGTGGTTTGAAAGGAGTGTAGATAAATAATCCTTTTCACTCAAGAATGCTTGGAGGTATTTGGGCACCCTTCTCTCAAGTACCTTGCCCAAGAAGGTGATATTTGATAATGGGCTGGGCAATAATTATCTAGCTTCATGGGATCTAAAGAAAGTCTAAAGTCTAATATGCTTTCCCCTCATACTGATTAATAGGTTCAAATAAATAATGTAAGATCTTATTGGTGTAGTGGTTAAGAGCAGTGGACTCTAATCTGGAAAACAGAGTTTAATTCCCCACTCTTCCACATGAAGCCAGCTGGATGATCGTGGGCCAGTCACAGTTCTCTCAGAGACCTCTCAGCCCCACCTACCTCACAGGGTGTCTGTTGTGGGGAGAGGAAGGGAAGGCGATTGTAAGCCACTTTGAGACTCCTTCAGGTTGTGAAGAGCGGGGGACAAAAACCAACTCTTCTTCTTCTTCTTGGAAAGTTATAAACTAGCAGCTGAGTCTGTTTATGATAAATCATTGCTAGGTTGTTTAAATGGACTAGCCTGGGATCATTAATTTTACGTTTTTTCTTGCACAACTGTGCTCATAGAAGAGAACATTCCTTTTCCTGCAGCAGCTTGCTGTACTCTCTGGAATCCTACATGGTGGGGGAGGGGAGTCTGCTGATCCTCAGGAACAAAATAGAGTTCTACAGAGGGCTTGCAGTGGAAAGAGGGAATCAGCAGAAATCTCATGTGAAATCATGGCACAGAATGCAACCCCATTGTCTTTTCAGAAATGGCTTGAACCACATATGGATCTTGACATGACTTGGATGGCCCACCATGGAAGTCCAGGATTGTTATGCAGAGGCAGGCAGCAGCAAAGCATCATTGGTTTCTTGTCTAGAAAACCCTGTGATGGAGCCGTAAATCAGCTGTGACTTGATGGCACTTTCTACCACCACCACCACCACATTTCACAGGTAAAGAAGAGACTAATTTCAGAATTCTTCTAGTATTTAGGTACTTGCTTTGTTTGGGTGTTTTGACTGCTTAAACCCACCGATCACGTTAATTTCCAGCAACTTGCTTTTGACTTGCTTTGGTTTGTGGAAGAAATTTCCTCCTCGTTTAAACAGATTGTCACACAATAGGTAAACGTTGTTGTGATATTGCTTGTGTTGTGAGATAATGTGTAGACAAAATAATGTTTTCCCTGTCAAATATTGAGTAGGCATCAATGGCAATGTGACAGGTGGTTAAATAGCTGGTATTTATAATGATTTCATGAAGATGTTTTCCTTCTTGGACAGGCATCAAAAAACCTGATTTGAAAAGAGAAGACTGATGCAATCTGTTCAGGATGCTCTGGTATAATTTTTCATTCAGATTTAACTTGAGGTACAGAACATAAGAATTTGAGTTTTACTAGGATGAACCCCTCTGGCAGATTATATTCAGTAATATATAGGACTGCCATTTTTCTTTGGTGGTTGTGCTCCTGTGCCTTTAGCAGTATCTTGATATGCCAAGAAATTGAACAGATAGGGAAAACTTCACCTGCTAAATTTTTGTGGGTTAGGCTGTAGTAAAAACCAAAACCAAAACTAGTAAAAAAAAAAAATGTGGCAATCCTATCCCAGCTGCAGACCCAGTTGTAGATATTTGAGCACAGAGGCTGGAATCTCAAGCCAAGAGTATAAATCCAAGCAGCTTTCCTACCACCATTTTCCTTGTATCTTTCTCACCTCTATTGAGTAGATGTATTTAAGGAGATGACAATATTGGCCTATATAATACGGCTGTTGTAACGATGACTGTGGTAATATATCCAGAGGGGTTGCCATGTTGATCTGTAGTAGCAAAATTACATAGTTCAGTAGCACCTTAAAGACTAATGTTTATTTCAGTTTGAGCTTTTATGAGTCAAGGTCACTTTGTCAATGATGTGTAAGCATTATAAGCTTTGGGTGGGGTACCCTTAAATTATTTTGTAACGTAACTGTAGTTTGGCCCCACTGTGCAGATTTGCCTGTCCACACAGGGCCAATCTTTGGCTATTACATATAGGTATGATAATGGTGGTGGTAAATTACAGAAACTTTACCACCAACATTTTGTTCCCTTTTCAAGACTGACCCCAAAGCCATTCCACTTTTGACCACTTTTTTCTCTGCTTCTGACAAGTCATGTCCTTGACAATGTACATAATGGGCCAAAAGCAGAAGCCTTCCAATATAGGGTGAATGCCATTGAGCCCAAAACTGTGGCTGCTTCCTATATTGACGAATTCATATGGACTCATATGTCGTAAACATGTAACCACCAGCAAGCAGAAAAGTGCATAACCATTAATGGATGTGGTTGTGGTCAGTATCCTAAATGTATTATACAGTTATCCAGAGAAGGTTAATATAGTTTCTGCAGTTTAGTAAATCCTGAGTATGGAAAGTCAGTTGCCTGTATAATTACAAATCTGTAATCTCAGATGTTGCCTCCCACACACTCACGTACACACAGTCAGTGACATTCACTGAGAAATTTACAATGCAATCCAGTACGGAGTTACTGCAGTTCAAGACCATTGCAATCAATTGGGTTAGACTGGAATAGTTCAGTGTAGGATTGCCCTGTTAATCTGTTATTGCTTTGTCCTTATGGCTAAACATATTAAGAAGCAAAAATCTAGGCAGACTGTGCAAGGCATGTGCTAAAGCTTTTATCAGAAAGATCACTTCACAAAAGTTCTAGCCTGACCAGCTCCTCAGTGCTGTAGAGCCAACTTCTATTAAACACGATGAAATATTTAACATACAGTAATAGCCTCAGGTAAAGTCCTAGAGCAGCTATGTGTGCTGCAGACTGGGCTTGCTCAACTCAGCTTGGAAGGTAGAAAGGCAGTGTGAAACATTCACAGAGGGTTGCATTATTTATTTCCCGAATTTATAAACAGATTTTTCTGTTATGCATCCTTATTCATGCACAACAATTAAAATGTACATGGAAATATTAAACCATGACTTTGTCAACAACTAAAAAATTACCTCAAATAATCAGAAATAGGCACTGCCCAAACTGTACACTGCCCTGCCCTCCAAAAAGGCTGTATGAGTCCTCCTGATAAAGTTGCCAACTGAGGCTTTGAAAATTCCTGGAGGTTTGGGGAGTGGAGGGAGCTCAGTAAGGACATGATTCTATTGAGTTTGCCCTCCAAAGCAGCCGTTACCTCAAGGCTGTTAACAATAGGACATTTTGGAAACTATTAATTCATAGGGTTGCCAAAACTCAGAAAGGACTTCACATGCACACACACACACAAACGGATCTCTGTCATCTGGAGATCAGTTATACTTCTAGGAGATCTCTAGGCCTCAACTTGACACTGGTAACCTTCA
>NW_015175358.1:3513533-3514184 GCF_001447785.1 Gekko japonicus
GCGCTGGCTCTTCGGCTTTGAAACGGAGATGAGCACCGCAACCCTAGAGTCGGACTCGACTGGCTTTCAAGCAAGGGAACCTTTACCTTTACCTAGCTGGAAGAAGCTGAGCATTGTTGACTTGGTTATTCCCCACCTTGACACACTTTACTCACTCAGAGACCCTACCACCCTCCACAATCTCTGTCACACAGATTTACGGTTACAGGCGGGTCAGCCCTGACCCTTTCACACACCAGGTCCCCTCTCTCACTCACCAGATAGGGTAGCCCACTCCACTTCCTCACTCAGACACTGCAAAGAGCTATTAGCATTGGGACACAGACACTGCTTCATTCACATGCTGCCACCATTTATTCATATCTTCCTTATAAATAAAAGCCGAATGGTGGTGGTACTTCTCTAGAACATTCCACACGCTCCGGAATTCGTTGGTGCCCTGGTGTATCACTCAGAATCTGTCCCTATCCACTGGCTACATTGCTTGAGTCTCGTCTCCAACATTCTAAACAGTTTGCTGTTCCTCTCCCCCCCATAGCCAGTCAGAACACAGAGGTTATTTGCATATGCAGCCTCATTGGCCTTTGCCTCGGAACACAGAAGTCGTTTGCATATGCGACTTGATTGGCTTTTGCCTCTAACATTCTAAAC
>NW_015175358.1:3514562-3515279 GCF_001447785.1 Gekko japonicus
ATGTATCCTATTGGGAGCTCACAGCATGTCAGTTTCTGGCACAGTCTGTCATTGGCACACTTCATCAGGTACAGTAACTCAGTTCATAAAAACACCATGGCAGGCGTGCAGCCCGGGGCACCCGCCCAGAGCCTCTTTCTAGAGGACGTTGTATTTATTTCCACAACGAGCCTTTTTCCTAGTCCTAATATATTTATATATTGGCCAAGATCTTAGCTTGTGGGGGGGGGGGCAGTTTCTTCCCTAAAACCATACGTATCCGTCCAATAAGGTTAATCAAACGAGGGGTTAACTTTTATTAATAGTTTAATCTTAGCATTGGAATGAATCAGGTACAAGATTACAAAGCTTCTTCATATTTGAACTTTTGAATAGCCCTATTTGTGCATTTGGGATTCTTTGTTAAAAGTTCACTTTCTCTCAAACAGCAGCAAGTTTCTCTTATGCTACTTTTTCTTCCCTCAGCCAGCTCTGATTCAAAATGAACTAACGGTTAACTTTCAGCCTCTTACCAACCTTCCTTCAGCTCCTACTGTTGCTCTTAGGGAGACACAGAACCTAATCTGCCCATGACACCCACATTACAAAAAACCCTACTCATGTAAAGGGACACACAGTTATTTTTAGTAAATACCATTGTTTTCAATGTCAGCAAAAAGCAACTCTTGGTGCAAGTTTTACTTGCACAATATGCAATGAGATACTGATAAATAAAGA
>NW_015175358.1:3515311-3555358 GCF_001447785.1 Gekko japonicus
GACCTCCACCCACAGCCCTTTATATTTTACAACGTAAGGGACTGAACTGGCCCTGGACTTATTGTGCTGGCATCGCCCCTGCTGGAGATTTCTCTCCTTGTCAGCATTGGAGGCAGCAGAGCCCACCCACTCAGTCAGAGAATAGTGAGTGGGCTGTTAGGCTCTGGGACTTCTACAAGGTTTGGTTGTCACCATAGCCATTTCCTCCCCTGCCAATAACTAAGAAAATAGTCTTCAATAACTCTCATTTGCCTGTATAAAGAATTACAATCTGTACAACCACTGATTTTTGCCTAGAAGTTAACAACTCCTGATTACAACTGACATCCCCGTCTTTTAAATAAAATCTTTTGTTCTGTTTGACTTTTACAATCGTCTCAAGTGCCATTTGAAGGGGTTCAACCCAAGAGGGCTCCTTATTCTTCCCTCAGGTTTCAGGGCTGAGCTAAAACAAAGCCAAATTATATCTTTGTGACAGGGTGGGACAGACAGTCTTTTAAAGACAAAGAAGAAAACCACATTACTTGGGGTGGCTCAGCAGTCACAGAAGGGAACAAAATTTTGGAGGGAAACTCTACCTTTGAGGGAGGGAAATACTATTCAAAATGTCAAATAAAAAACCAAAAAGCACCCCCAGTGACAGAGGGAAGAAATGGCCACTGAGGCAGCCAAGACATTGAAAGGAGCCTGCTGGCCATTTTGTGGCTGTGGGGGTGGGATCTGCAGCCTCTGTTGCCAGCAGCATGGAGAAACCTCCAGCGGGGACAAGCCCATAGCTTCCTTTCCTTCTTCCCTCCCTACCCACTCCCTACCCACCCCTCAGTAAAAAAAATCCTGAACCAGTTACAACACTTCTAAAAATCAGGATTTAAAAAAAAACCCTGTGCCCTTCTTGAAATTCACACTATGACATAAAAATTTTGAAGTGCACATGCCTAACTGGAATGGTGCTGCCTTAGCACTGGCTAGATTGTGTGAACTGGACTAGGGTGAAACTAGGATGCAAAATGTTGCTAAACCATAAAGTTCTATGGGTAACCTTTTCTGAGACTGTTTCCACACAAGGATTTTTCACTGGGTGGCATACGATACCCATACTCAGAGGTCATTTCGGGGGGGATCGCGGGGGATCGCAGTTCCCCTGGTAAGGTACGGGGGCGGGGCACATGATGAAGCCCCGCCCCCTGCTTCCAGCCGCCCCGCTTCCGGCCCTCATTCAGCCACTCCATGTGAAAGCTTGGTCTACAGCTAATCCAGGCTGTTGAGTTTAGTGCTGCCTTCAAAATGGTGTCACTCAACTCCACCATGTCCCCCTTTTAGCCCTTTAACAGGGCTTTTTAAAAAAAAAAACGAGAGCCAGTTTGGTGTAGTGGTTAAGTGTGCGGACTCTAATCTGGGAGAACCGGGTTTGATTCCCCACTCCTCCACTTGCACCTGGCTGGATGACCTTGGACAAGCCAAAATTCTGGCACAGCTGTTCTGGAAAAAGAGCAGTTTCTGTCAGAGTTCTCTCAGCCCCACCTACCTCACAGGGTGTCAGTTGTGGGGAGGGGAAGGGAAAGGAGTTTGTAAGCCGCTCTGAGACTCCCTTGGGTAGTGAAGGGCGGGGTATAAATCCAATTTCTTCTCTTCTTCTTCTTCTTCAGCAGAAGCTAAGCTGTTTATAGGGGTGGGGTTGACGAGCTGCGGGGGGACATGAGAAGCTCGAAGGGGCTGGTGAGGGGTAGTGCCAGCAGTGAGTGACATAGAGACAAGATGTGTCAATCCTGCTCCCTGTTGCTTGCACATCAGGGGCAGCATATTCCATCCCTAGATGAAAGCAAATCGAATCATTGTCATTCCGCTTCAGTTGCCCATCTGTAATGCTGGTGAGATAGTCACAAGATTAGTTTTGTTAGGATTTGTTTGGGTTAACTATTTTGGATCAGTGGTGCTCCATCTGTAAAATGAAATTTGTAATGTGAATTAATTACAAAGTATTGATGATCAGATATGGCCCAAGACATTTTGATGGTCTCATGGGAAATCCAAGGAATGCCATAGTTGATGGCATTAAAGAATTGGAACCATTAAAAATCATTATTTGGTGTCTCTTTTTACTTGCATGATTCTGTTCAGATATAATATGAAACAGTGGTTTCTTTTAACTATGGTTAGTTTGTGAAACTAGGGTTCAGCTCAGAGACAATCAGTAAAACCTGGTTTGCCTTGACAAATGCTGGTTTCATTGCCTTCTCTCTATATCCTGGAAGAGTGTCTCCAGAGAAAAACCCTGGATTAGACAAGGGTTCAGGCAGCATGCAAAACTAGCTAAGACCAGCTGTGGTTAATAAACCAGCTGCAGATCTGGGCTGGCTTGTTGCCCTTAACTAACTGTAGTTAGTGGAATAGCCTGTGTTCAGTAACACTAAACATAGTTTAATTAAAGCATGGTTTTGCACAATGTCTGAGCATAGCTTGTATATACTAGGGTAAGTGAGGTCGGACTGTATCTTCAGCAGAAGCTAAGCTGTTTGTAGGGGTAGGGTTGACAAGCTGCGGGGGGACATGACAAGCTCGAAGGGGCTGGTGAGGGGTGGTGCCAGCAGTGAGTGACATAGAGACAAGATGTGTCAATCCTGCTCCCTGTTGCTTGCACATCAGGGGCAGCATATTCCATCCCTAGATGAAAGCAAATCGAATCATTGTCATTCCGCTTCAGTTGCCCATCTGTAATGCTGGTGAGATAGTCACAAGATTAGTTTTGTTAGGATTTGTTTGGGTTAACTATTTTGGATCAGTGGTGCTCCATCTGTAAAGTGAAATTTGTAATGTAAATTAATTACAAAGTATTGATGATCAGATATGGCCCAAGACATTTTGGTGGTCTCATGGGAAATCCAAGGAATGCCATAGTTGATGGCATTAAAGAATTGGAACCATTAAAAATCATTATTTGGTGTCTCTTTTTACTTGCATGATTCTGTTCAGATATAATATGAAACAGTGGTTTCTTTTAACTATGGTTAGTTTGTGAAACTAGGGTTCAGCTCAGAGACAATCAGTAAAACCTGGTTTGCCTTGACAAATGCTGGTTTCATTGCCTTCTCTCTATATCCTGGAAGAGTGTCTCCAGAGAAAAACCCTGGATTAGACAAGGGTTCAGGCAGCATGCAAAACTAGCTAAGACCAGCTGTGGTTAATAAACCAGCTGCAGATCTGGGCTGGCTTGTTGCCCTTAACTAACTGTAGTTAGTGGAATAGCCTGTGTTCAGTAACACTAAACATAGTTTAATTAAAGCATGGTTTTGCACAATGTCTGAGCATAGCTTGTATATACTAGGGTAAGTGAGGTCGGACTGTACTTGGGGGACCAGGAGATTTTAGGGGTAGAGCCTGGGAAATAGGTTTACCAAATCTCGCAAAATCGCAGCGGGTGATCTGCATGTCCTTGCATAATCCATGCTGCGGGGGCGGCGAGACACGTTGCACTGCTGTCGCCGGGACATGACATTACACGTCGCTCTGGCAATGGGGCTGTTTGGAGCCCCGTTGCCAGGGTGACATGTAGTGTCACATCCTGGCAACGGCGGGTGCAATGCATCTCACCGTCCCCGCAGCACGGATTCTGTGAAGACATACAATCCCCCGCCGCGACTTGGCAACCCTACTGGGAAAGGCAAGGTTTGGGGAAGACAGGGACCTCAGCAGGGTACGATGCCACTGAGTCCACCCTCCAAAGCAGCCATTTTCTCCAGGGGACCTGATCTCTATTGTCTGGAGATCAGATTGACTAGCGGGCAATCTCCTGGCCCCACATGGAGGCTGGTGGCAACCCTAAGATACATAAATGCGTCACGTTTTCACCTAAAAGAGGTTCAGAGCCCTAAATTGTCTGCACGCATAAACATTAGCATGAAAAATTTCCTTAATAAACTGAAGAAAGAATTACATTTGTCATATTTATGTTTTCTGATTTTAAAAGTTTAATCAAAGGTAGCCATGCTTGATATTTTTAAAATGTATTTTCCTGATCTTAAAATCAGAAAAAGTACATAAAAAAGGAAAGCATTGCTGTTTCTAGGTAGCTAATTATAACAGCTACTTAGAACCTTTTTATTTGTCTGCTATTTTGTTCTTGAAATATCTGGCAGCATTAGGCAAATCACAAGTCTCTCACACTGATTTGTTATTCAAATGCAGTCAATACTTTTGAAAATATTAATATTGTGGTTTGATCATAAATTGCTTTTTCAAAGCACATTATTTGATAATCAAAATGGAACGTGGTCAGGCAATCACATGGCTGCTTTTCTGTTGCTGGACCAAATGTGCATGCATCCAGTCTAAATATTTGTATGAGTTTTAAATTCAGCTTTTGTGAATATTCATGTCTGGATTGTTGAAGCTCACTTTCTGGTCTGTGAATATGAGAACACACAACCACTGTTGTTTTTCATTCTGTTGGACAGTTACTAATCTTATATATTTTGTACGAAAATTCTTTGAGTAACCAGATTTTAATCACTAAGATTAAATTTAGGTTTGCAGGGTGTGTGGCCTTATGACACACTTCCGGTGATGTCAGGGGGTGTGGCATATGCTAATTAGTTATGCTAATGAGTTCCCCTAGCTCTTTTTCTACAAAATGACCCCAGAGCACTCTAACCCCCATACCGCATTAGTTCTTCCAGTTCTACCCAAGATAACCTCAGGCCTCACCTCAAGTTCCACTTTTTGGGAGGATGTCCTTCCAGACTTTCTGTTACCACCTTAGTCTGCAGCAACCTTACTTTGAGGTTAAGATTGCGGTGATTTCCCTTCTACTGCGTTAGATTTTATCCTATGATTGTATCTTTCCCAAGGCCATCAATAACTTTGCCTGTTTCCTAGACCAGGGGATGGCAACATTTATGTTTATGGGAGCTTCCTAATTTTTTCCCAAGAGCCTTGTGAACTCCCAGTCACAATTGATATTATCCATCATGGTATCCTTACGGATCACCTTTCTGGGCTAGGACTAGGAGGTTCTGTTTTGCAGTGGTTCTGGTCCAACCTGGAGGGTAGTGTTCAGAAGGTGGTGCTTAGGACTGATGCTCAGCCCCTTGCCCTTTGGCCTGTGGGGTCCTGCAAAGCTCCATTTTGTCCTTTATGCTTTTCAGCATCTACAAGAAACTACTGGGTGACCTCATTCAGATATTTGGGCTGGGTTCTCACCAATATACTGATGACATTCAGCTCTGTCTCTTGCTCTATGCTGATCCCAGGGAAGCTGTAGAAACCCAAAACTGGGGCCTGGAGGCAGTTTTCAAGTGATGTGGGCTAATAAACTGAAGCTTAATCCTGACAAGATGGAAATGCTTCTGGTGAGTGGAAGGTCTGACGCAGGACTTCAAGGTGTCACCCATTCTGAATGGGGTTGCACTCGCCTTGATAGAATATGCTTGTAGTTTGGGGGTGCTCTTGGACCTTGGCCTACTGCTGGATAAGCAGATGGCAGCTGTGGTCACAAGTAGGGATGGGCACAAACTAAACCATGAACCAAAGTTCATGACTTCCACAAACTTTTAAAGCAGTTTGCGGATAGAGCAGAAAGGAAGGATTTAAAGGGACTCCAAAAAAAGCAGGATACAAATATTTTATATAGGCCCCCATATACCTATAGTTATTTTACATTAAGTCCCACCAAAAGTGATGGAACACATTAAGTTATTGTCACTAACTTCCTCTGTTGTTTTCAGTGGGATATGAGTCACAACTAATTTTAGCTGGATTGGGACCTATGTCTCCTTGCCTTTCCTACATGCATTTGGTAAGGATTTTTGTATTCCAAACCATAAGATGCTGTTTGCAAGGAAAACAATCTAGTAACTTACAAGACAGGCCAAGGAGAAAGGACATATAATTTACATTCCAAACTCAACCACAGACTTGTGTAAGATTGAGAGCAAATCATTTTAGTAGAGACGCTTCACTTTTTTCATTTGTAAGATGGAAATCATTACCCTTTCTTATTTTCCTGTATTGCTGCATTAATGTCTGTCCGGAGCTTGGGAAAAGAGTAAAAAGAACTGATATTCTTGTGAGGAAGGTACATATATTATTAGCAGGAAAGGCATTAAAATATGGCTATACATCATAGTGCATAGATTTCCATCAATTCTGGACATTAATATTGTTACTTTTCTATTTGGCTTTTATTTTTATGCTTACTTTCTTTTTGTGGTTTTGTAATGAAAATTATTTATTTATTTATTTATTTGTTTGTTTGTTTCACTTTTACCCCGCCCTCCCTGCTAGGCAGGCTCAGGGCGGCTTCCAAGAACTGACAAGCAGTATACATTCATAATAGATTATAAAACATCAATTAAAACACAGCAATCAATATAAAACATTCATTAAAACATTCATTAGATGGCAATAGAACTAAGGTGCAATTTAAGGACACATTCGGCAGTACCACCACATTAGATCATATAGGATCGGAGTTCACTACAGGGCACAGCTGGTAAAACGTCGCTCCTATTGGAATGCCTGCCTGAAAAGTTCTGTTTTCACAGCCCTGCGGAACTGTGACAAGTCCCGCAGGGCCCTGATCTCGTCAGGGAGCTCGTTCCAGTAGGACGGAGCTACAAACGAAAAAGCCCTCGTCCTGGTTACCATTAACCTGACTTCCTTAGGGCCAGGGAGGTCCAGGCAGTTTTGGGATAAAATTATAAATATTGTTATCTTTTTTTTGTAATGGAAAATCATAAATAAATTTGTAAAAAAAAATTCTGGACATTAACTAAGAATTGCAGGCTGTAATCTGAAGAACACTTTCCCAGGAATAAGCCCCACTGAATATCTTCCAAGTAGACCTGCTTAGGATTGCTTTCTCAAATAGCTAGTGGTTTTGACTGTGATGACAGGGGCATCAGCCTTAAGAATACTTGATAATTACCTGCTGGAGGCAAAGATTCATACATGTTGCATCTCAAACCATTACCCTTCTAGATTTATCCTGATGATCTTGTAAAGCTGAAACATTTCCTTTGGGTGATCTCCTGTTGACTCCATTAGAAAGAATGTGTACTCTTGGTATACCTAGAATCAGATGGAAGAAGAAGAAGAAGAAGACGACGACAAACTGAAAGGAAAGCAAATGGAAGATCTTACAATCATCCCATAAAGCCTGCAAAAACAATTAGGGAAAGTAAAAAACTGCATAGTGCCTGGAAGAGATGAAGTCCAGGGCTACTGGCTTTAAAAGTTGACAATTTTTCATCCATGACTGGTGCAAGAGCTTAATGATATGCTTCATTCCAAAGCAGTAGAGGCTTGGATAACAACTGGCAGGACATTTCTCATCCCATCCCATTACCTGCCTCCAAACAACTTTTAAATGACTGACAGGAATGGTAGCCAATTCCATTCAAGAATATCTACAGCTCAATTCAATTATAACTCATGAACAAAAAGGAATTTTCCAAAAATTCTGAGGCACTAAAGATCAGTTAGTGATTGATAAAATGGTCTTACAAAATTGTAAAAGATTGCTAGGATTGATGACAAGAAGGCATTTGATTCACTCCATCATACATGGATCCTGAAAACACTAGACATGGTAGGCATCAGCAAACCAGTAATAACATTTATCAAAACTACTATAAATAAATGGAACACCAGTTGACAGTGAATGGAGAAGAAACTGGAACAGTTAATATCAAATGAGGAATTTTTCCAAGGAGACTCAGTATCCCTGCCACTCTGTCATTGCCCTACTATCACTCACAATCATTCTCAACAGCATAGGCCTAGGATACCAGCTTTCAAAAACAGGCCCAAAGATTTCACACATTCTGTACATGGATTACTTGAAAATGCATGGAAAATCATAATCAAAGATTGATTCTTTACGAAATACAGTTCAAATATTCTGCAAATATATAACAATGGAATTTGGCCTTGACAAATGTGCAGCATTAGCAGCCTTAGACAGAGGAAAGATCATCAAAGAAGAAGAAATCAAGTTACCCAACAACAGCATCATCAAAACTCTGGGCTTTGAAGAAAACTACAAATATCTTGGAATTTTGGAAGCCGACAACATCAAACATACCCTTGTGAAGAAAAATACAACCAAGAATATCAAAAAGTTAAAAAGATATTGTGAACAAAAGTACTATCAAAAAGTTAAAAAGATATAAAGGCAATTAACATGTGGGCAGTCCCAGTTCTAAGATACACAGCTGGCATTATCGATTAGAAAGAAACAGAATTAGAAGCAATAGATCATAAAACTCGCAAGATAATTACGATGCATCACTGACTGTACCCTAGAAGTGATGTTGATTGTCTTTGCTTACCAAGACAATTTGGTGGATGAGGTCTCCTGAAAGTTAAGCAACCAGTTAAATAAATAAAAAAGAGCACTGAATGACTACACCAAGAAAAACAAAGATAAGCTTCTAATTGAAGTACAAAAGCAGATATATTTACAGTTATTGAAACCAAAGAAGATTACAAAAAAGACAGCAATCAAAACTCATTTTGACAACTGGAAACAAAAACACTTGCATGGGCTATATTTGAAAGGCATACAGAACAATGTTAATAATGGAAACACCTTGTAGTGGTTCCAAAATGAGCACTTGAAGAAAGAAATAGGACTCATTCTAGCTGAACAAGAGCAGGCACTGGAAATGAATAGTATGAAAGCCAAGATTCAGAAGACCAGTGATGACAGCAAGTGTCGACTTTGCAAGACAAAAGATAAAATAGTTGACTACATGATCAGTGCCTGCAGTAAAATTGTTCAAACTGACTATAAAGAATGTCATGACAGGGTTGCAGCTATGTTGCACTGGAATCTTTGCAAGAAGTATGGCTTACCAAAAACTGGAAATTAATGGGAGCGCAAAGCAGACAAGATCATGGAGAATGATGAAACAAAGATTCTTTGGGACTTCCGATTACAAACAGATGAACACCTGGAGCATAACACCCTGAATATCACAATTGTAGAAAAAATGAGAAATAGGGTTGTATAGAAATATTGATTTCTAAATGTCTCCTGCATTCTCCTGTGATCTCTTTTGATAACATGTTTCCTGTTGCCAGCCAAATGGCCTGCACATCTGGCCTGAGAAACTTTATAGCCCTGCCATATAACCCCACATTCTTCACACTTCCATGCTAGGAGCTAGACCTGATGGCTCCTGCTATCTGTCGCATGCAAGAAGTCACGTAGCCGATGGGGAAACTGGAGTTTGGGGTCACCTGACTGCAGAGGGAGTCTCCAGACTTCCAGCCTATCTCCACAGGCAACCATGACAACCAACAATTTGGACACACCTATGTCCACTCGCAGTTGGCTGCATGGCTACAGCTGATTGTGACTGGAATTGGCCTATAACTGGTCAATCCCCTATGGGAGAGTCTCTCTTGCTCTTGTTCTGTTCTGCTCTGCTCCTGTCCTCTCTGTTGTTTTACTACATCTGGAATGCTGTCCTGCCATGCTGTCTGTTGGAGAACAAAGGATTGCTTTGTGACTTAAAGCACATGGAGTGCAAAGATGGGATTGCTATTCAAAATCCCTTAGACTATTTGGACTGATGGATTCCTGAAGTTGGTAAATATGTATCTTTTACTGTGTAGTTAAGGCAAACTGCCTTAGGCTTGTTATTTTGAAATCTTTTGTAGTCTATTTGCAAGACTCTGAATTGAATAAAGCCCTGATTATTTCTAACTTGTCTTTGATGTTGTAACTGGGATTCCAAGTCTATTTCCTGTGCCTAACTGACCACAAGCTACCATTGAGCATTAAGTGTGCATCTCTGGGAATGAGGTGCTAATGTGTTAAGCCCTAGATGCCAACTGAGAGTCTGGAATCTCTAATCTCAGGCTGGTGAGGGACTAAGTGTAGAGGTTCTGGTGGCATATTGTTCTGAATCCAGAGAGGGTAGCCTACCTCTGTGGGTTGTTGTTTAATGTACTGCAAAAGGTATAGGGTTCCCTCCCATTCCTGGACAGGCATGGGTGGGCTATCCTATACAAGGGTTTGGATCATTGATATTGCAATCCCAAGAGACAGCAGAATAGAAAAGAAAGAACAGGAGAAGACAACAGAATACCAAGACCTATAAACAGAGTTAGAGAGCTTCTGGTAGAAAAAAGTTACCATTGTGCCTGTTGTCATTGCAGCCCTTGGAGCAGTGCCTAGAAGTCTCAAGAAACACCTGAATATTCTGGGCATTGAGCAAATAATGCTAGATCAACTCCAGAAGACACTAACAGCTAGAATTCTGAGAAGATCCATCTGCAATTCCCATGAACTTGGCTAGATCTTGAATTGCAGAGCACCACCTACCAGTCAAATATCTGACTGTGACCATTCTTCTTCTTCTTCTTCTTCATCACGATGTGCCAAGTCGCAACTGACTTATGGTAGTCCCTCAATGGGTTTTCAAGGCAAGAGATGAGCAGAGGTGGTTTGCCATTGTCTTCTTCCCATTGTCTCCCATCCAAGTACTAACCATAGCCAACCCTGCTGAGCTTTCAGGTCTGATCTGCTTGGGCTAGTCAGAGCTATTCAGGAATGAAGAGTGTATAACATTGGTACACCTAGAATCAGGCTTGGTAGAAATATGCTGATTGGGTAAATTTATTTTTAATGGGGTAACCCCCCTCCTCAGAGTTTTGTAGATTTCTTATTAACAGAAATTGATGTTAATTCCCTTGCTATCAGAAACAGAAAAGTGAAACAATGCTCCTCCATATGTACATTCATGGGTATGAGGGTTGTTTACATGTAAAAATGATGAAACTGGATCTATTATATCAAGTCTCTTTGCATTGCCAGTGTAAATGAATCCAGTTTGCATGTGTGTAGCAGAGGTCAAATTTGATGGAATGTTTTACGAGGACACAGGGCAAGCCACACACTCAAGTCAAATGGCACTGGCAAAACAGCTTGGCCCTGTGAGTAATCTGAATTGCTCTCCCTTTAGTATGTGAAGCAAAAGTAATACCTTTTTGGTATCAGCATATGTTGGTTAATAGGCAAGATTTTGAATTCTAAAATTATCTGCACTCTTGCATCTTAATCCAGATTCCCAATTCTACATGAAAATATTTTCCATCATATTTTACTATATGAATGTTACTGTACTGTTTTTTCTCTTCTGAATGCCTCTGCTGGGTATGGATTCCAATGAATTAAGACTTCCCAATAGAGTTTGATGGATGGTAATTAATTTTGCATTTCTAAAGTATTGGAGAGCCTTACCTTGGAAAGTGATTGGTATAAAGAATTCCTTCAAAACCAGAGCATTCTCAAACAGTATCAATTAATAATCCACTCATTTTCCAAAATCAAGGTCATCCAGGGCCCAGTTCATCCCTGAAGCAATCCCACTGGAATGAATTTTGTGTAGCATCCGTAGTTTTGCATTGCTGTAAACTGACAGGGCTATTTCGCTTCCATCAGTTTTACTGAATGTAATCAGGGTGAGCAATTTCTACAGTATGCATCCTCCCAAAACAAAGGTGTCATTTCTTATAATTCCCTTTCTGTATTAATATATTATAGGATAGGCTATGTCTGGGAGTGGCTTGCAAGGGGAAACAGGAGGACAGAGGAATGACATAGCAGCTTTCCCTCCATTCCTCCCTTTCAAACCATACCTTTCCACACAGCTTTGCAGAAATCCAGGCTCTCAGAATCACTCTTTGCTAGTTCTACCCTGAAGGAGTGACAAAAGTGAATAGTTTTGCTGCCAACTGTTGAGCTTTCCTACTGTGCAGGGATGCTAGCCCACATGAAGGAGAAGTGGCTATTTGTGAAACTGGTTATCATAAAAACATAAGAACATCAGAGAAGCCAGTGTTGTATCATGCTAATGGCCCATTCAGTCCAACACTCTGTCACAGAGTGGCCAAAATTACCAGGTGCCATCAGGAGGTCCACCAGTGGGGCCAAGACACTAGAAGCCCTCGCACAGAGGTTGTCTTGCTCCTGCCTGCCTCTGTGTAGCGACCCTGGACTTCTTTGGCAATCTCCCATCCATGTTCAAACTGGGGACGACCCTACCTAGCTTCCAAAAGCAGACCAGATTGGGCTAGCCCGGACCAGTCAATTTCCCCACCACACTGTGTTGCAATCTGTCTGCAAGGCACAGGAGTGCTTCAATGTGTAAACTAAAAACAGAACCATCTTGGAGACCCCTCTCTCTGCTGCCTTTTCAGTATTCCTCAAAAAGCCAGAGAAGAAGGCAACCCCCATCTCGGGCATCGGCTTGCTGACTTCCATCCATTCTGTTTGCTCCTCTGCACTGACCACCTACTGGCTACCCATTCGGGGCTCCCGGCAAATGTTACCTGGGCTTCCCCGAGCCCCAACTCGATGGTGTCCAGGGACTTGCGCAAGAGGCTGGCCTTCTCCTGGGTGGAGCTGGCATCATGCTGCTGCTCCAGGTGGCTGACAGTGTCGAGCAGGGTGGCCAGCAAGGAGTGGTGCTTGGTTTGCAAGTTCTCCAGGCCTTGCACCACCGTCTTGGTGCCCAGCACTGTATTGTCCTGGCTAATCTTCTCCAGCTTCTCCTCATGGGGGTACAGCATGGCAGCCATGCCCAGGCCTCACAGGGTGTCTGTTGTGAGGATCCAGAGCGGCAGGAGTATGTCAAACTGACCCTCTATCCAGGAAAAGGCTACCAGAGCCAAGAAGCTGCTTGCAACTTATTTATTGCATTGCAGAGACCAACAATCTGGGGCCCAGTTACTTTTGTCTCCTCACCTCCCAGTTGCCCTGACTGCTTTTTCTTGGCTTTCCCCCAGGCTGAAACCCTTTGCTCCTTCAGTGTCTTCCTTACCTCTTTTATCCTTTGACCTTACCTCAGCCCTACCACCTCACTCCTCCAGGCTGCCTTCTCTTGGCCCCTTCCCAGGACCCTCACCTGCCCCCCCCCACATCACCTACCCATGCCTCTGGTGGCCCATACTATCCCTCTTTGCTTGGGTCCAGGCTGCCAGCACAATTCCTGGGGGAGGCTATACCATTGCTTCAATGGATTGATTCAGCACACGTGAAGCTGCTTCCCTGGGCAGGGTGTTCCTCAGTCATTCTTTCTTGGGGATATACAATGGAGCCTCCACTGGGGTTGGGTCAGGTGACTGCCTGGTCAGACCTGGTATCGACCCTGGTCCCTGCTATGGGACTGCCTTATTCCATGCCTTTACTGGCCCCATCACTGCTGTGGCAGAATGGGCCTGCTCTAGCCTGCAGGCCCTATTCGACCCTGGCTTCCAAAGTTTTCCCAACACCTGGAGAGGTTTCTCTCTCTCTCTCTCTTTGGTAAGTCACTACTACCACCTGACCCTTGTAGGAATTGCCCACCAGGAGGGTCAGGACTCCCAGCTTCCCTTCCAATATCTGAGGCATTGCCTCTGTGTCTCTCACTGCCCAGCACCTGGTCACCACAGGTACAGTTTACTGCCTTGTGCACCTCCAGAAGAATAGTCACTTGCAAACTGCCTGCCTTCCCCCTGCTGCTTCTTTTAAAATAGCATGTCTGAGACGGTGGTCTATGTGGTACAGAGAAACATTGCCAGCATCTTAAGTTATAAAGTATTTATTAAAAAGAAAATGTTCATAAGCATAATTTTAAGCATAGCACCAGATTGAGCAAGGGATCCAAAATACATTCATAAAATGCAAATCCTCTGTCCATCTCTCTATACATGCCCTATCAGATGTTAAAATATAAGACAGGCTTTTTAGATTTAAGAAGTTACAAATCTCTACAGATTTTCCATTACATTGCACCTCTTTGTAGGTCTCCAGGAGAGCACAAGGTCAATGGCTACCTGCTTCAGAGTTCTTTTCTGCCCTGATGGATCAAGCACAAAAGAAAGCTTCCTTCTTGCTCCCCTAAATTTTATCACCTCTCTTTTCCCTACCCAATGACCAGGTCAGGTCAGAGAAGCGCTTCCTGCAGCTTCTTCATGGAGATTATTCCTGGAGCCATTCTAGTCTAAAGTCCTCCAACTCTTTGTTCCCTGCTTGGAGGGGGGGACTGGACCATCCTATTGTCTCTAGCTAGACCCATTAGTATTTGTATGAAGGTAAAAGAAGAAGGGGACAGCAAAGGATGAGATGGTTAGACTGTTATCTATGCAACAAACATGAAATTAAAAGAACTCCGGAGCACAACAGAAGACAGGAGGGCCTGGCGTGATGTGATCCATGGGGTTGCAAAGAGTTGGACTCGACTGTGCAACTGAACAACAACAAAGCTGAGGTACGTCTGGAAAGCCATTGACTGACCTCCCTGCTCCTGTCTTGCTCTCTGCCCAGAAGAAAAAACTGTTGAAACTCAGAGTGAAAATGCATTTCTTCATAACCCCTCTCCTCAGTTTGCTCAGCCTCAAGGTGGGTCAGGTAGGGTACCTGACTAGGGTAGGACCTCACGCAGATACATCAGATCTCTGTCACAGGTCTTGTGCTAGAATGTAAATAGGATCAATGACTTGGATCCAGAGGTCATTTCGGGGGGGAACGCGGGGGGACACAGTTCCCCCGGGTGAGGTGCAGGGGGGCGGGGCACATGACGAAGCCCCGCCCCCTGCTTCTGGCCGCCCCGCTTCCAGCCCTCATTCAGCCAGGAGGAGGCAGGAGAAGAGGGAGGGTAAGTTGCTTCCTCCCTGCCTCTCCCCACCCCTGCCTGCCTGGGGCCAGGGAGGGCCTTGGCGGGGCTTCCTCGCACTCCCGCTGGCCTTGCAGGTCCACCGCCGGGCCCCTGATGTCAGGGGGTGTGGCATATGCTAATGAGTTCCCCTGGCTCTTTTTCTACGAAATGACTCCTGCTTGGATCCCACCTAAAATTTCAGTAATGGAATGGTGGTGGGGGGGGCAACTTCCACTGATTCCATCATCTCACTGTAGATCTCCAACTCCTCCCTCATACTGTTTCTGGGGTTTCCCTGTCTCCCTGGAGCAGCATTTCAAGGATCATTTGGGGTTGCAGCAGGAGGGGAAGTTAAGTAAGTCCCATTCCCTTTAAAGAAATCCCTTTTGTCAGCAGAGATTTCTGCTGAGTTTCTCCATGAGTTCCAAATGAGTTCCAAATCAATGGGATCATCTCTCAGCCATGTTTACTTTCCATAGTTCAATGCAGTGATGAAAGCAGTCAGTTCAGCAGTTTTGCATCTAAATACTACCAGGGACTTTGAAGAGTCAGACAGAAACATCATGGCCTGAGACAGGATCCTATCTAGTGATCTATCATGGATATATGTGTTCACTAGGGTAGCTGTTTGCCTGTTTGTATCAGGCAGAACCCCATCAGTAGACCCTGTCCACCTCCAGGGCTCAGTGGAGTGGCGGGAGGGGAAAAATGGGGGAGGAACAGTGTTGCACAATGCCGTGATGTCACTTCTGGTTAGAACCTGGAAGTGATATTGGTGCAATGTGGTGAATGCTCTATGGGTTTTCTTAGTCTCTATGGCTTTTACCATGGCAGTTTTTATCATAGAGATTGGGGAAAATTCTAGAGCATCTCTGCATTGTTGTTTTGAAGTCTCCACCTTCCAAATGCTCCCACTGCAGTTTAGAACTGGGCTGGCAACCTTAATTGTTCACTATTCAGGCCTCAGAGTCTTCTTCAGGTGCAGAAGGGCATAGTTAACTACAAAATCAGTCCCTGTTATTAGTAGTAGAACTCATGGGCACTGAATGAAATTGCTCAGTGGTCAGGTTAGAACAGATAAATGGAAGTACTTATTAGTAATCCCTGTTATTAGTAGTAGAACTCATGGGCACTGAATGAAATTGCTCAGTGGTCAGGTTAGAACAGATAAATGGAAGTACTTCTTCACCCAAAGAGTGATTAACACATGGAATTCACTGCCAAAGGAGGTGGCAGCTACAAGCATTTATTTATTTGTTTATTTATTTTATTCGATTTATATCCCACCCACCCCGCATGGCAGGCTCAGGGTGGATTGCGTCAAATTTGCTAAAAATACAATATACACAATTTGAGGTTGCAGCAGGACAGTTTCAAGACGGAATCGGATAAACATGGAGCAGATGTCCATCATTGGCTATTAGCTCAGTCTGGGGCAATTGATGCTCTGTATTCTTGGTGCTGGGGGGGGCAACAGTGGGAGGGCCTCTAGTGTCCTGGCCCCACTAGTGGATCTTCAGACGGCACCTGGTATTTTTGGCCACTCTGTGACAGAGTGTTGGACTGGATGGGCCATTGGCCTGATCCAACGTTGGCTCCTCTTATGTTCTTAGGCAGTATGGAACCTGTGGATTGACTGGGGCTAGTATAAATGCTAAAAGACTGGCATTCAGCCTTTGCCTAGCCAACCGAAGTATCTGCTACTTTTGAGATTCGAGCTTCCACCAACTAACCTCAGGTATTCTGGGCCTGAGAACACATTCTCCAGTTCTGTATTCAGATATGGCTGCTCTCAATTTCCCCATGGACATGATAAAAACTGCGTTTGTAAAGATGTAAAGCGTTCTCCTGCTCTCAGCCTCTCTAAAGCCATCTTTCATATCCTTCGGCAGGGGTCTTGTTGTAGAAAAAGAGCTGCCGGAGCTCATTAGCATAACTCATTAGCATAATTTATTTGCATATGCCACGCCCCCTGACATCACCGGAAGTGACAGAAGGCCACACCCCCTGACATCACCGGAAGTGTGTCAGAAGGCCCGGCTACTTACCCTCCTGCTTCATCCTCATTCCCAAACGGAATGAGGATCGAAGCAGAGGGCGGGGTAAAGAAGGGGGCGGGGCTTCACCACGTGACCGCCCCGCCCCCTAGAGGTTCTCTTCCGGAGCTCCGTACCTGAGAGCTCCCCCCCGACTAGAGCCCTGTCCTTCGGTATGTTAAAGATTTCATTTTTTGTTTAAATCACCATTTTCACGGCCCAGCATCACTGAGCTTTTTTAAAAACTTATTCAGTATTGTGGAGGTGCCCAAGATCTCTTGTATTTAATTACCATTTACTGAGATGACTGTTCGCTGAACTTTGGAAATTCTAATTTTTAAAAGCAGATTTGCTTATCATCATTTGCTACAGTGACAAGAAAAACCATCTGTTGTGAGATTCATGGACTGATCTCAAGATTAAATATCAAAATTAATTTTATTGCTGTGCACTAGCTATGGATATTTCTGATATTCTTCCTGATTTGTGTGGGGGGAAGGAGCTTGGCTCAATTTCCAGGTGTTATTGCTATTTCTGTTTCAACCAATTACTTGGATTTCTGAAATTCCATGACCTTAGGGCACTTTCCCCCCCAAAGCACATCAAGTACAGAAAGACACAGAGAGACAAACTCTTGCATACATTGGGTTGGATCCAAATGGTTCCTTTCTTCTAAGTGAGGAATCTTCTGTTGGAAAAAGGGGTCCTCCTAATAAAGGAAAACTTCTGCTGGAGTCCTACAATGAAAATATACAATCAATCAATCAGTTTATTACGGTCAAAGACCCATCAGACAGCATACAGAATCAAAAACAGTCTCCAGATTATCGTAAGACATTACAGAGAGGGGGAAAAAAGCAAACAACCAAACAAACATCTCAAATGAAAATATACTTTCTCCATGGGAAAGACTCCATCTTCCAATGGAAGCAGGTCCATGCCCAGAGATTTTACAATGAGGGAGCAATGGGTCCCTATCATCTCAAACACTGAGACTCATAGAGCAGGGCCTGCTGTTATGGCAGTGGCCCAGTGATATCAAGAAGTAGGACCTCGTGATGTCACACTGAATAACAGTATTAATAGTAGTACTTCCACACACCACTAGGTATTGTACCACACAGTATCTGTGAATCTGTGTGGTCACAATTATACTCCTTGGAAGAGATGGGCTATTTACCAGCCTGAAAAATAAATAATATAATTTGCTCAATGAAAATTGTAGTTTCACTGGCACTGCCAGTTTGTTACCTCACATCTCCAATTTTCAAGCCTAGTAGTTAGCATGCAAAAGCAATTTGCTTATAATCATACATGAGTCTTCTGTGATTAAATTCATGGAGCTACATTAATCTCTTATGTTGTAGGACATAAAGTGGGGGTGGGGTAAGAGTCAAAAACATTTCGGGAAGCTAAGGGGTGAGGGAGATAGTAATTCATCATACTAAAATGGGAGTGAAGTTATACCTGCCTGCAAATCACACCCTCCAATGTGGGAATTATCTCCCAATACCAGGTAGGATGTGTGTGGTTAGCATATAGTGAAGAAAAAGTACGCAGCATATGTGCAGAGTAATTGCTGGGCATTCAGAATGTTCTGGAGTCAGATTTATTCAGAACCTCCAGAAGTCCTTATTTTTCCATAATGAGATGTGGTAGGGCTCTGGATACAATGCTCCTCATCCTTTTGGCCATCTGCAATGAAGTACTTCTTTTTCTGTCCAAGGTGGCTCTGCTGTCTAAACCTGCCTGAGCATTATGCCTCCGCTGTATTTTAGCTCAAATCCACAGTTTTGGGGAAAGTGAGGACAAAGGCTGGACAGTTGTTAATCAGTGGTGACTGTCACACAGGCAAGTTATAATATGGTGGCTTGCAATTAATTATTTAAAAACTACAGGGCATTAATTTATCTGTTTCTGCCCCTGCCCCTTTTGCATGCTTCCAGCTCTACCAGTTAGGCAAATTGCCTACTGCAGACAAAGGAGATAATCCTAAAATAGTATAAAGGTCTCTCCAGCTTTTTGCCCGGTGTTCTCATGCCACTGTGGACATTAACAAGGAGGAAAACTAACAAGGAAGAAGCAAAGGTCCCAGAGAAGAAAGGCTCTGGGAAAGAGCAGATGCAAATACATTTGGATAGCAAGAGGTTAACTGATTCAGTTCGACCCCTCTTGCAGATTCACTACCCCATTCCTTCCCAGGAAATCTGGACAAAAAACTGCTTAGACATCCCCTCCCAACCCAATGAAAAAAGCTAGCTATTTGTTTATAAAATGAAATCTGAATATTCAAAGAGTGGGGCAGCGCATATTTCTGAGGAGGCATTGCCCCCATATACCTACTTTAGCTACAGGCCAGAATGGAAAGTGCCTCACTTAGCAGAAATGAACCACTGGATCCAGTCCAGTACATTCCTAAACAAAAATATTTTCCTCAAAAATTATACACAGTCTACCTTGGAGTCAGTGTGTACCTTAGCAAAAGGCAGAGATTTCTGGCTGGGTGTTTCTTTTTTACATGGATATACATTTGGTATTCAGTATTCTGAGAAGAAAAACTTTTTAATGGCTTGTTTTTTTTTAACAGCTTGTGTTTTATGCTGTGGTTTTTAATTGTAAGCTGCCTTAAGCAGGACTCTGAAGAGGGGGCACAGAAATATTCTAAATAAATACATATACCCTGAAGTATACAGGGATTCTGGTGATTCATATTTTCCAAGAAATATGGCTTCTATTACACCTATTAAACTCTTCTCTTCTTGTATGCCTCTTTTGTGACAACTGTTGAAAGAATCTAATGTTTTAATCACTGTTTAGCCATTGTTTTAAGCAGCTGCAGCTCTCTGCATGGCTATTGCCATGATATGTACAGGAACATTCCTTCCTCTCCTTCTGCAACTTTACAGAATAATCAGAGAAAGCTGATTTGCATCTTCAGACAGGGAAGAATGCAAAAGCCCTTTCTGACTCTGTTCAATGAGCTGCTGCTCAGACAGCCCTACAAGTAACGTTCTCACTGGATCCTTTATTATTATACAGTAAAGGAAATGTTCTACTTATCTACCAGTAACATTTCTGAATTAAAACTCCCTCAAAGTCCCAAAAGACACACAAGGATCTAAGCACTTCTTATTCATACTGAATCGCACCTGGCATTTGATTGCCTGCACACCCAGCTGCACATCCTGACCTGGGTAGCCCAAGCTGGCTTCATGATCTTGTCAGATCTTGGAAGTTAAGCAGGGTCAGCCTTGGTTGGTACTTGGATGGGAGACCACCAAGGAAGTATAGGGTGTTATGCAGAGGCAGGCAATGGCAAACCATCTATGTTAATCTATTGCCTTGAAAATCCTATGAGGGATCACCATAAGGGAGCTGTGACACGCACGCCTGCACGCATAGAGAGTTTGGAGAAAGCCTTTTGAACGCAGTAGCCTCCTTGGGATTCAATCTTAATAATTTGATTTCATCTACAATCTTGCATTATTATCCATCCCTAAATAATATAACCTGTTTACTTATTTAGAAAATTTATATGCCACCTCTCCATAAATCCATTAAAATACACCTATTAAAACAAAGCCATTAAAACAAAACTATAAAAAACCAGGCCAACAAACTCCACCATTAAAAACAAGCCAGAGCCACTAAAAGAAGCCGCAGTGGTGAAAAAGGAAAACTCTATGTTAGCGATTATTAGGAAAGGGATTGAGAATAAAATGGCCAACACTGTAACCCTGTATAGATCTATGGTGCGGCCTCATTTGGAATACTGTGAACAGTTCTGGTCACTGTATCTTAAAAAGGACATTGTAGAGCTGAAAAAAGTACAGAGGAGGGCAACCCAGATGATTAGGGGGGTTGGAGCATTTTTCTATGAGGAAAGGCTGAAGAGCCTGGGACTTTTCAGTTTAGAAAAGGGACAACTGGGAGGGGGCATGATAGAGATTTATAAAATTATGTATGGGATGGAGAGAGTAGACAAAGAGAGTTTTTTCTCCCTGTCCCAAACTACTATAACTCAATGTCATTAATGAAGGATGGACAGTAGGTTCAGGATGGACAAAAAGAAATACTACTTTACACAGAGACTGATTATAATGTGGAATTCGCTGCCAGAACATGTAGTGATGGCCACAGGAATCAACAGCTTTAAAAGGGGATTAGATAAATTCATGGAGGATGTCTATCAGTGGCTACTAGCCATGTTGGCTGATGGAAGCCTCCAGATTCAGAGGCACTAAGCCTCTGAATCCCAGAGCCAGGAGGCAACATCAAGGGAAGGCCTCAGCCTCTATGCTCTGTTGTTGGCCATCCAGAGGAACTGGTTGGCCCCTTTGTGAGACAGGATGCTAGGCTTATTCTGCATCTAGCATTTGCTCCACTGTTTTACCAAACCCACGTTGGAACATAAATTTCCCTCTACATTGCATGCCACTTTCAATTTCTTTGATTGTCGAATTTTATGGTAGCCTCCACACTGCATGCTGGTTTCACTTCCTTTGATCTCTCCGGTTTTATGGTACCATCTGCATAGATTTATGGCTGTTTTATGGCCGTTCAGGAGTGACTCTGCAGTCAGTAGGGCGCTGGCCTGGGGTATTGTGATGTGATTGTGAGCCACATCTTTTTCTGTTCCAGTGTGGGTTTGGTAAAACAACAGAGTAAATGCTAGATGCAGAATGGGCCCTAGACTTAAGGCTGTGGTCACACATACCAGTTCACACAGTAAAAATCCAGTTGGAAAGCACACTGAAAGTGGATTGAAAGTGAATTATTTACTGTGTGTGACTACTGCCTAGATGGACTATTGGTCTGATCAAGCTGGGTTCTTATGTTTTTATGTTCTTAAGCCATTTATGGTTAAATGGCCCCAGTTTCTTAGGATAACCCACTGTTCACAACTCTGCCATTTCAAAATTTGTTTTCCATCCTCCTTACCCTCAACTTCCTGTCTTTTACCAGTTACCGAGGCATAAGTAGGCTTATCCTCTCCTTCTGTGACTGCAAAGAGCCATTTCAATTGTACTATTTTTGATGTGGTACAACCCCACCCCACCAACTACATGTCAGAAAATCACTTGTTTGAAAATAATACATACATCAGAATTCTCCTCCTTGCAGACAATGTTCATGTCAGAATAGAGGCTAGACTAGAGGCTAGAAAACAGGAAGGAGCACCTGGACTGAATCCAGATTCCCCCTCACCCCTACAGATTATCAGTGCCGTTTCTTTGGGAAGCAACTCTGAAGCACTTGTGGGAGGGGGGGAGGGGAGACAAAAAAAAAATGAAATACTTGGGTAGTACCTTTTTAAAGAAGTTGCAAGTTTAGTTTCTCTAATATTACTCCAACTTATATATATATGTTTTCTTGGAGGGGAGTTACTTTCCCCCCCTGTTCCTTTTTATTTGCCTTTTCCTCGTGCCCTTTAGATCTTGAGCTTTCATAACAAGAATCCTTTTGTCTTTTCATGGTAGTAATTTTCTTACCCACCCTAAAAATAGGGTGGGCGACAAACTAACCAAATAATTAAAATTCCAAAGAGCATGGATTGTATTTGGGTTATTAGCAGCTAATTCTATAAACTGGGTGTAACCACTGACTTCCTTTGGCTTGGGGGATGCAACGGTAGCTCCTCTGTTAATAACACGCAAGTAGCTATTTCTGCACAAAGACTGTAATTTCAAAACTGGCAAGCAAATGAAAGCAGGGCATTTGTCCTTACTTATCAACTGACACTTTAAATATTTGTATTTTAACATTTTCATACAGGCAGGGTACATAGTATATGATATTTGTTCCTGACTGGATGACATTTACCACCCTATCTAATTCTGATCTGCTGTTCTGAATTATTTGTAAGTATATTGACAGATAAATGCAAACAGGTTCCTATTTGGCCCTGATAGAATCTCAGAGACGGTAACAACACAGTGCCAAATAAATTGGGGGGGGGAGAGCTACTATTATTAATAGTAACAATTAATATCTAAACATTCACCGATATTAATTCATTACATTTTTGCATTCTTTGGATTTGTGGAAAAGAATAAGCCCTGAGTAAAGCAGCAGCTTTGTGAGGTTTGCTAGTTTTGTATTCACAGGAGGACGGGGGGGGGGGACTGAGAGCACACTTGAATCAAGAATGTGAAGGGATGCAGAAATCTTTAGATTTGCATATACAATATTGAGATCATGAGAATGTCAAATTTAAATGCAAAATTCACATGTCTCATGAATAAGTCATGAATGGTGGCAAGACTGATTTATTCTTTTCTTTCCAATTGTCATCATTCTCTCCATCTTTCCCTCCCCACACACACACTCCGTGAATAGCCCCTAATCTGCAAAACAGGCAATTTCTCCTTTCCTTCCACAGGAAATGCATTGATAGATGTGACTCTGTGGGAAACCATGGCTTGCTCCAGTGCTTAAAGATATGTGTATATATGTGTATTGTTTAGCCTTGGTTAGAGAAGTAAAGAAGCATAATTCCCTCTCACCCCCCCCAACCCTCTCTCTGCAGATATCTCAATGTCATAGCAACAGCCTTCATCCTTCTCCACACAGGAGGACACAACTACATTTGGAAAAAGGTTAGCTGGGGGATGTCATCAGGTAGGGCGACCATGTAAGATGATGACTTTCCATATACTTTTATGTTTGTCCATCCAAAAATGATTGGAAATACCCATGCAAGTTTGTGGTTTGAGATCCTGATAGCTGAAGGTTTCCTCAGGTTAACAAAACAAACAACAAGGTCATCCTAGAAAAGAGAGACGATGAGTGGTAAAAAAATGAATGTGATTTATTTATTTATTTAAATGTTAAAGACTGCTTTTCTGTCATACAGTCGAAACAGATGCACATTAATACCAAAAACATTAAAACCAACAACAACATATTCAAACAATCAGTGATCTAAAATAACTGAAATAATTATGAACTCAAAAGTCAGAACAGTGGAAGTCACTCTAAATGATTATTCTTTTCAATGTCATGGTCCTTATTAATTGGTGCCATTAATGAATGCTTCTAAACAGCTTGTTGTCTGGTCACCTATGCTGAGTAAGAATCACTTAAATAAATTGCAGAGGCAATTTTAGGGCACACATTAAACTCATCTAAATGAGGCTTACTTCCAGGTGAATGCAGGTGAGAATACAGCTTTAAAGTTAAATGTAAGCTTGAATGTGGAGATTTCACTTAGAGCAAACAAAAAATTTCAAAGGAAATTACAGAAAATGTTTCAATAAGGCTAGCGAAATTTCTCCTCAACATTTTGTGCACTGAGGCTATGCATTGTATGCAGAGTTCTGGGAAGTTCCAGCTATAAGATCTCTGCCAGCAGGTATTAGGAAAGACTTTTCCTGGCCCGAGTCCCTTAAGAGCCACTACTCATTGGAGTACACAATACTGAGCAAGGCAGACCAATGGTCTGACCTGCTTTAAGGCCACTTCACATGTTCTTCTTTCTCTGAATACTATCAAATTTCTTTAAAGAAACATCCACAGCCAGTGTGGAGTTCCTGCGGACGAAAAACATCTGAAGAATTGTACAAGAAGCTATAGATTTCTTATAAGATTAGCAAAGTTTCTTTGGGGGTTTCGCAAATCATTGCTTATAAACCAGCAATAAACTCTGCAACATGATCCTACATCATAAAACATAGCAGACAGAGAACTGGAAAACAGCAAGATAAAAGAGAACAGCAGAATACATTCGAGCTAATGCTAGAAAGCCTCCCAAAACAGACTTGAATGCCTACCTAAATACCTGCAGGGTAGGTTTGGCTGAGAAGCTCATTATCCACATCTATGATAACTATTCAGAGGGACCCAGACTGAGGAAGTGGAATGCAGTGCAGAACCTCCTTGGGTGATCTCATTAGGTGGAGATATAGATAGATAGATAGATAGATAGATAGATAGATAGATAGATAGAGATAGATAGAGATAGATAGATAGAGATAGATAGATAGATAGAGATAGATAGATAGATATAGATAGATAGATATAGATAGATAGATATAGATAGATAGATATAGATAGATAGATATAGATAGATAGATATAGATAGATAGATATAGATAGATAGATATAGATAGATAGATATAGATAGATAGATATAGATAGATAGATATAGATAGATAGATATAGATAGATAGATATAGATAGATAGATATAGATAGATAGATATAGATAGATAGATATAGATAGATAGATATAGATAGATAGATATAGATAGATAGATATAGATAGATAGATATAGATAGATAGATATAGATAGATAGATATAGATAGATAGATATAGATAGATAGATATAGATAGATAGATATAGATAGATAGATATAGATAGATAGATATAGATAGATAGATATAGATAGATACAGATATAGATATAGATAGATATAGATATAGATAGATATAGATATATAGTAAAGGTAAAGGTTTCCCTTGCTCAAAAGCTAGTTGAATCCAACTCTAGGGGGTGGTGCTTATCTGTTTCCAAGCTGAAGAGCCAGCGCTGTCGAAGACGTTCCCGTGGTCATGTGGCCAGCATGACTAAATGTCAAGGCACACAAAACGCTGTTACCTTCCCACCGAAGCGGTACCTCTTTATCCACTTGCAATTTCTTGCTTTCGAACTGCTAGGTTCGCAGAAGCTGGGGCTAGAGACGGGAGTTCACTCCATCACACGGCACCAGGGTCTCGAACTGCTGAACTACAGACCTTCCGGTCTGCAGCTCAGTGTCTTAACCTCTGAGCCACCATGGAGATATATATATTAGGTGTATGGATGGATGGGTGGGTGGAGATAGAGATATATAAACTAGTTGGAGATCTATATCTATCTATCATCTATGTATACAACTGGGTTCTATCATCATTTTATTCCTTACATTTCAATCCCACATTTACTGCAAGAAACTCATGGAATACAAACCAGCCTGGTTAGGCAGGATTGTCCGAGAGATTGTAACTGTCTGTCTCTATATCACCTTGGGAACCTCATAGCAGAATGGGGATTTGAACCCAGGCCTTCTCAGTCATAATGAAACATTCTAACCGACATCCTACTGGATTTCACTATTAAAATATGTTAATTATTCTTTCAACAATATTGGGTTGGCAGTTTTGCCCCCCCATCCCACCCCCTTACTGTAGTCCTCTGTCCTACATGGCACATTGTGACCTCAGCCACAAAATCTGCTTCTATGTGCACTTTCCATTTGGAAGAGTCTGAATCCAACCAATTATGTCTTTGATACAGATGACAATTTCCTGTTCTCATACTGTTACTATTTATTACGGCTGGCTGGCTGTCCATAGAATATGCTTCTGCATCCTGACTGAAATGAACTAAAAAAAAAAACCCTTTCAATGAGTCAAAATAATTAGGCCTTCTGAGACCATATCACAAAATATTCTGCATTAACCAAGTTACTACTTAATACTAGCCATAATAAGAATAATCTTCAATATCAGCAATTAATTAAAATGAATAATCTTCAACAGCCAATTATTTTTTTAAAACCCACCCTATAGCAGAAAGAACACCATTTCTCATAACCTGATTCATTTTAAAATGGCAATCAGTGTTATGGCGAAGAAACCATTTTCCTTGGATAAGGAGCTAGAGATTGTCAATTTACTTTTCATAACTTTGAATGTGTGAAATGTTTAAGAATGTTGGAGAAGCCCTCTCAGACCAAATGTCTGTTGTGTAGTCAGACATCCAGACATTGAAGAGGTCAGTCAGATGCACACAGGAAGACCACAAGCAGGACATGAATGCAAGAGCCCCTTCCCACTGTTGCCTCTCAGCAACTAGTAGTCACAGATATATTGCCTCTGAAAACAGAGGTTCTCTTTAGTCATTATGGCTCATAGCAATTGATAGTCTTATCCACAATGACTCTGTTTAATCTCCCTTTAAAGCCATTTGAACAAGTGCCATCATTGTATCATGTGGGAATGAGTTCCGCAAGTTAAGTATAGATTTGTGGAAAATTGCTTCTTTTTGCTTTCTGATTTTAATTTTTTTACTACCATTTGCAGTTTAATTTTCACATGTGACATATAACACAAGCAGCTATGACTCTTGATTAGGAGTGATGTTTAGTAACTATATTTTTAAAATTGGAAACAAATTCCTATGTTAGGAGTTCCATACAAACCCAAACACAAACTTAGACCCAAACATTCAATAAGTACAAATGTTAATGTCTTCTTTGCTTATAGCTTTTGGCATAATCCAGTGGCAATCCCCATTCAAACAAGTGGGACCTGTACCAGAGCATGCTTGTGCAGGTCCCATTCATTCAATGGGCTTGTGCAGGATTTTGCCAACCATGCATTGCAAAACAAATGACAAAGCTAGGGATGCCAGCCTTTAAATGATATCTGAGGGTCCCTTGGAATTACCGCTCATCTCCAGACTACAGCAGTCAGTTCCCCTGGAGAAAATGAATGCTTTGGAAGGTAGACTCTATGGCATTGTACCCCGCTGAGGTCCCTGTCCTCCCCAGGCTCTATCCCCAAATCTCCATGAGTTTCCTAACCTGGATCTGGCTACCCTAACCCACCCCCATCCTCCAGCAGTGGCCAAGGGGAACCTGGCGACCCTAGATGAAGCTATGAGTGAAATCTTATACACTCTCTCTCCAGTTTTCTTTAATCAAATGCCATCCAAAACCTTTACATTTACATTTCAATTGGTATCTAGACTCGTTTATCCGATGCTACTGTCCTAAATTTGTCACGTCTAGACCATTTAGGTAGGTCGGTACTTTTTGCTACCACAGCCACCTTTGGAAACATTCTAATTGGGAACTGAAGCTTAAGCCCATTGTAGCCTGTGAATTTATGGTTTAGCAGGCATTATCAGCCCAGAATGTTCAGGTTCATCATACTAGTCACTGAAGGATGCCCAGTGGGAGTCATTATTTGTGGGTGAACAGTTTACCATGTGGTAGGAGTTTCTACCATATGGTTGCTTGACCATCTGTATTATTATATAAACTAGGTATAGTTTTTGCTGCACACTCTTGTGTTAACCAAGGCTTCCTCAAGGGGTAGGATGGTCACCTGTATTAGCAATCGGTAGCTGCTAAAACTGAGCGAGGAAAACATTTCCTTGAGCTGTGGAGCATTGTGACTAAAATCTTGCTTTACATAAAGGATTTCTCTTTGCTTCTTTTTCTTAATCATATTCAGATTTCATAATCAATAGCAAAATGTTCATATACCACAGATGAAAGTACCCACGGGTTTCCGAAGGTCTCCCCTACAACCACCACCACAATGTTTATCTATGAATTGATATCTCTGATACCATGTTTGCTGTAGGATGATGGGTGGGTGGCTTTGTATCTACTTTCTGCTTCATTTCGAGTTTAATGCATAAAGTGAATCTTTTGAAGGAATTTTTCTTCTCAGTATTTTTTTTTTAGATTTCACTGAGGCAATGTGATGTGTACACACTCATGTGCATAAAATGGAAGAGCCTTTAAAAATCCACTTTGAGGAAGTAATGTACATCGTGAATTTATATGAATAATTTACATTATACATATTAGGGGGCTGTTTTAGCCTCTCATTCAGCCATCTCATTCAGCCATGTATAAAGAACCACGAAATAGCAACAAAACCCTGCAGCAAAACATGGAGGAACAGGGGGTACTAATGACGGGTGAAGCTCAGAACACTGCAAAATTAGCCAAGTGTTGTCTTCATTGCATCATTTTAACACACATTTAAGAAGCAGGCAGGGCTGCATCAAAAATCTGACAGTCAGTGAGGTATAGTGGTTAGAGTGTTGGATTGGGATCTGGGAGATCCAGGTTCAGATCCCCACTCTGCCATGGATGCTTGCTGGGTGACCTTGGGCCAGCCACAGGCTTTCAGCCTAACCTATCTCATGGGACTGCTGTGAGGATAAAATGAAGAAGAGGACCATGTAAGCTGCTTTGGGGGCCCATTGGGGTATAATTGAAGTAAATAAATAAATACACTTTCCTACATGATTAAATGGCCATTTATATTCACTCACAGCACTGAGAGAGCTCACAGATAGTCAAGATGCTACTGCATTGTCAGGTTCCCTTCCTTCCTTCCTTCCTTCCTTCCTTCCTTGCTTCCCAGCACAAAGACTGAAGACAGGAGCTTTCAGTCTAATTCCAGTTTGCTGTGACATCTGAGTAAAGATGCCTTAACAAAGTGAAGTCAGCTTCTTTCCCAGAGGAGAGCAAATGTGGTGCAACAGTTACAGTATTGGACGAGAGCCTGGGTTCAAATCCCC
Source organism: Gekko japonicus (assembly GCF_001447785.1). Classification (NCBI taxonomy): domain Eukaryota; kingdom Metazoa; phylum Chordata; class Lepidosauria; order Squamata; family Gekkonidae; genus Gekko; species Gekko japonicus. The sequence continues at coordinate 3,544,301 of NW_015175358.1, forward strand.
TCATGCCATGAAACTTACTGGGTGACCTTAAACTGGTTGTGCTCTCTGAGCCCAACCTACTTCACAAGGTTTTTGTGAGGATAAAATGGAGGAGGGGAGAAATTTGTACGGCATCCGGAGTGGAAAGGTGGGATAAAAACGCACTAAATAAATAAATAACTAGGATCGAATCATAGTCTGAAATCCTGATTACTGGGGATGAAACAAGAAGCCTGTCTCCTTTCTTTACTCTTAGCATTCTGCATGAGAACATGAGCATATGAGCGCAATAAACTAAGCTAATGCCTGTTACACTGTCATACTAAGCAGAGGCACATCTTTCAAATCCATTGAAGTCAAATCCATTGCAGTCAAGGGTGTAACTCTGCTTAGGATAGCACTGTTAGGGATCTAAACAGTTAAGCCATTAAATGCTAAGTATACGTCTGTAAACATTTAAACACGCATGTCAGTTATGAGCAGGGGAAACAAGAGGATGGCTGAGTCAATCCTCTTCCTTGCACCTGATGCTGTTTCTGATTTACCCAATGTAAATCGTTAATCGTTTAAATTGTTCTTTTTAAAAATGAGATGTATATCCATAATGTTGGTCATGAACAAATTTTGGTTTGTTCATGCCATACATGTGAATGCAGGCATGTTTTTTGTCACATTGGTTACATACAACAGGAAACTGAATCAAATGGGCAGCTTCTTGGCACACGTAAAGAAAATGAAAAAAGAATAAAACAATACGTCCCTGTGTTATCAGAAAGAAAATAATCCACAAAGCAAGTAAACTGCAAAGATCCTAGCACTAGAAACATGCAAACATGAGCTTTTACAACATTTTATGCAATTAAGCCATCTTACAAATTCTGCATCAGGGCTACCCTTCAAAGGTTTATTTTCCTAGTTGTGGCTGAGGCTGACTGATTGTGTAAAATTAATTTATTATGTAAAAATAAAACAATACTGCCATTTACAGGAAGCATTGTTGTAACTTCTCTTGAAGTTTGCCATTTTCTTTTAAAAAAATTATCTGTCTTTAGTAGTTCCAAGCTCTTCTGCATTTGGAAAAAAATGTTATCAATCCTATTCTAAAAGGATAAAAGGAGAAGGTCTCCAGGGTAAAAGGAGAACTAGGAAGATAACAGATTTTTGAGTCTGATAACGTCAGAGAGTTCTTTAAGAAGATTGGCTTTGAAGTGAAAAATTAAGCAAACCTTGGAAAGACATTTTGAGTAATAATACAGTAATAAAATAATTTAAAGCAAACATTTAGGAGGTTTTTTTTTCTTGGAAATATGTATTGTTTGAGGCAATTTTTAACATTCAATAAATTGAGAGTCTGGGATCATTCTCTGAGCAATATGAGGACTGAACTAAGCAATATGTGGAGATCTGTGACACAAACTCCCAACACATTTTTCATGTTAAAAAGCAGCCACAGGAGGAGGGAGATTTAGGCCATGGTGTGGACTGAGGATATGCCTGTCTTTTTTTGTCTACTAGGTAGGGTTGCCAGCTATGGGTTGGGAAATTCCTGGAGATTTGGGGGTGGAGCCTGGAGAGGTTGGGATTTGGGGAGGGGAGAGAACAGGATACAATACCATAGAGTTCACTCCCCAGAACAGCCATTTTCTTCAGGGAAACTGATCTCCATAGTCTGGAGATCAATTGTAATACCAGGAGATCTCCAGCCCCAGCCTGGAGATTGACATCCCTACTACTAGGCCCAACAGTACCCTGAAGAGGGAGTGTGATTTCTGTTGTGAAAACAGAACAGTGGATGGGTAATTCACACATACACACCATGGCATCAATCCAAATTTGTGACTGCTTTTTAACATTAGGACATACATCAGCAGATCTGACCATGGATATTGCTGAGTTCATCCTCTGCCAATTTTATAATGTATCATTAGGTTCTCACTGTCTCACTGAATGTTAACCTGGGAAAAAGTATTTTTATTGTTACATTTAAAATTTCAAGATTTTGACATTTTAAATTTAAGGGTTTAGCTGTTTATATTTAAGATTTTCTGCTTAATAAATTTCAATGTGATAGTCTGTTACAATGCAAATAAAAGAAGATGAGTAGCTGTGTTAGTCTGTCTGTCTGTAGCAGCAGAAAAGAGTCCAGTAGTGAGCAGTGACTCATGAAAGCTCATACCCTACCACACGTTTTTGTTAGTCTTTAAGGTGCTACTGGACTCTTTTCTATTAGTAAAGGTAAAGGTTTCCCTTGCTTGAAAGCCAGTCGAATCTGACTCTAGGGATGCGGTGCTCATCTCCGTTTCCAAGCCGAAGAGCCAGCGCTCTCCATAGACATTTCCGTGGTCATGTGGCAGGCATGACTAAACGCCGAGGCGCACGGAATGCTCTTACCTTCTTACCAAAGCGGTACCTATTTATCTACTTGCAATTACTTGCTTTTGAACTGCTAGGTTGGCAGGAGCTGGGAGCAGAGAGGGGAGCTCACTCTGTCATGCGGCACTCAGGTCTCGAATTCTGGTCGGCAGTTCAGTGTCTTAACCACTTGAGCCACCACAGCCCTGATATTTTCTATTAATACAAAGAAAAAAGAGAGAGACTTGTGGCTGGGAGTGAAGTCATATGTTAAAACAGCTCTGGAAGAAATTCATTAGAGGATCCCTTGTGTGCTCCTGATCAGGTCGAAGAGCCGAAACTACCAGGTCAAAAGGTATGCAACTATAAGACACTATGCCTGATTCTGACCAGACTTTTAAATCCTCTGTTTCCCTTGCATATGTCCTTTGTAAAAATTTCCCTTCCTCACTATTTACTAGATTAGCTGTAATTGTTTTTATTGAAATATCCAGGTTTTAACATTTTTAAGTAGTGAAATGTCATAAGAACATAAGAGACGCCAATGTTAAATCAGGCCAAAGGCCCATCCAGTCCAACACTCTGTGTTACACAGTGGCCAGAAATACCAGTGCCATCAGGAGGTCCACCAGTGGGGCCAGGACATTAGAAGCCCTCCCACTGTTGACCCCCCCAAGCACCAAGAAGACAGAGCATCACTTGCCCCAGAGTCCCTATCTATACCTTGTGGCTAATAGCCACTGACGGACCTCTGCTCCATATGCTTATCTAATTCCCTTTTGAAGCCGTCCATGCTTGTAGCCGCCACCACTTCCTGTGGCAGTGAATTCCATGTGTTAATCACTCTTTGGGTGAAGAAGTACTTCCTTTTATCCGTTCAAACCCGACCCTCTATGGATTTCATTCTGTCCATAAGCACAGATAAGATGTACTTGGAGGGAGGGCACATACTAGGGTTGCCATCCCCCAGATGAGGCCTCGAGTTCTCCTGGAATTACAAGGGATTTGTAGACTATGGAAGGAAATGGCAGTTTTGGAGGGCAGACTCTATGGAATCATAACCCGGTTGAGTTCCCTTCCCATACTCTGCGTTCCCAAGGCTACACTCTGCCCCTAAATCTCCAGGAATTTCCCTAAACCAGAATTGGCAATCCCAGCACACATTATGTCTGGCTTGTGAAAGGGCAGTTTAAGCAGGTTGGGGAGACAACCTCTGCTTGTATCGAAGTCACAGCCACTGTAACACATGAGCACAGTTAGGACCCAGGCATCATTTATGGTGGCCCACGTGCAAACTTGTAATACACATCCTCCTGCTCATACACAGACAAGTCATCCCAGATATACAAACTCATGCATTATGAGATTTAAAAATCCATTATATTTCTGGAAGAAGATAAATAGGTCATATATGCTATGGGTCTCTTAGCCCCTTCTTTTCTATGGGCTGGGGCCCTAATTTAGGATCGCCAGGCCAAGCCTGGCAACCAGCAGAAAGGTTTGGGGCAGGGAAAGGGGGGGGGCATGTGAGATTGGTGACATCATTATGTCACTTCCAGCTACAATCCAGAAATGAAAGTGGGCAGCTTTAGGAATGCCAGAAACCTGGCATTTGGTTGAGGCAGCAGACGCTTCCCCCCCCCCCCAACTTCTGGCCAATCACCCATCAGTGGCCTGGATCTGATTAGAAATCTGATTAGACACCCAGTTTGATTTAATATCTGATCTCTCTATTTTTACATGGTGTCTCAGGATACTATTCTGTGCACATTGTTATTTTAACACTATTTTAATTGTATTATTTTAATTGTTGTACACTGCCCTGAGTCCATTCGGGGAGGGCGGTATATAAACTAAATAAATACATAAAATAAACTCTATTGCAAAACCACAGAATTTCCAGTGATTCCCAGAGCTACCCAATGTCCCAGCACAAAAGTTTGCAATGGGGCGGGGTGCAAAAGCAGCAATCGGCAGGGGGGGGCCTGCCATACCTGGAGGCCTGGTAACCCTACTATTTTGGTGTTGTGGTTAAGAACGCAGACTCTGATCTGGGAGAACCGGGTTTGATTCCCCACTCTGTCACATGAAGCTGCTGGTGTGAGCTTGGGTCAGTCACAAGTTCTTTCAGAGCTGTTCTGTCAAGGGCAGTTATCGAAAGAGCTCTCTCAACTCCACCTACCTCACAGGAAAGGGGTTGTAAACTGCTTTGAGACTCCTTCGGGTAGTGAAGGACGGGGTATAAATCCAATCTCCTCTTCTTCTTATCTTCTATATTACAGTGAGCTGTGTTTCCAACAGTGGTCCATGAAACAAAGATCTCCAAGTACTCCCAACTGAAGGAAAATAATAATAATGATTACTTGGCAGATTTTAAGTGTTTAGTTTTGCTCATTATTTAGTTAAATATTTTAGCCCACTTTTCTCCCACTTTGGAGTCTCCAAGCAGCTTACAAAATGAAATACATAAAATGAAATACAATTGATATGAGACATACAGCTCCCATACAGTATTGAAGCAAATGATACACCATAAAGTTGTTCCAGGCTGATACTGGTTCCACCACGCTTCACACAGAGCCACAGCTGGGAGCCACAAAGGGCCGAAAGCCCTTTATACATACATGCCTACATCTCAGGGTGACTTTTGTTTGAGCCAGCCCTGAGTTCTTTTTTGTGCGTGTGATGAGAAGAGGATAAAGGGGGAAGAGTAATACAGACTTTTCCTTACCTTATCATGCACTGTCTCTGCTTAAATTCAGAGCTTCCCAAGAGGGCTTTTATCTCTATATTTTTTAAAAAAAATATAGCAGAATATAGCAGTGTTAGAAGGCAGAGCACGAGCGCATAAATCCCCATTAAAAATACAAAGCATTTCATAACTGCTCCTCCACCTTCTCAGAGTTTGAAGGGGACCTCTTCAGAGGAATGATGCTCTAGGCATGCCTACAAATGGTGCACGCTTGCCCAGTGGTACATCCATCTTTTTCTACTCCCCGTCTTGCTGCTGGTGGCCTTTAAAGCTGAGCAGCCCCAGGCTTCATTGGAAGACACAAGTGAAATGCCCACCACCTCTACCACAGCCTGATGGAGCCATCTGCTCGATGTGAACCTGGCTGAACCAAGGCAGTTCCAGAAGAAGTGTAAAGCAGACACCTCCCTCGGCCATGCTCCTTGGGCACCTGGGAGCAAGTGAGAGCTGGTTTGCTGCCTAAACAACCACTTTTGCAGCCCTCCTCAGAGCCCATGGCTCCTCCTCTTCTGTTGCTGCAGCCAAGCCTCAACATCTTCTCCACCTCTGCAGCCCACCTTGGAGCCAGCATAGGCTATATGGGTTGAGGCAGGCACTCCCCCCACATTACAAGGTTATCAAAACTGACTATGAGGTTCTAGGGAGGAAGGTGAGGACCTTGGGTGGACCTTCCGTCAATTTCTTACTGTACAAGGTAGATGATGACAAAGAGAAGAGAACATGTCAGGTGAGTAGCTGGCTTCATAATGGGTGTCATTAACAGAAGTTCAGTTTCTGAGTGGGACCAGGGTCCAAGCATCCTTAATAGAGAATAGAGTGCTGGCAGGGAACCACAACTGTCAGGCTGGAGCAGGAACTCTGTTGGCAGTCTTACTCCTGGAGTATAGGGAACCCTGAGGAACAGCAGGAAGGGGGGATGGTGGGAAGTTGTCCATTTACTCTGGATCTAACCCACTATTAGGAAGCTATTGTTTTATTTGGTTCATTCTTATTCCGACCTTTCTCCAAGGAGCTTAGGTGGCATATACCTCTCTTCCACTGTATCCTCACAATAGCCCAGTGAGGTAGGTTAGACTGTAGGATTGCCAGCCCTTGGCAGGCAACCCTGGGGGAAATTGGGAGTGGGGACTACAGAAACTGATGTTGTATGATGCCACGCCCCCCCACCAGCATTTTTATTCTCACTGCTGCATTAAGCAGCAGCAGGAGCCTGGAGACCAGGGGCAGGAGGTCACCACAACCGAAGGCAACCCAATCCTCCTCTTAGACCGAGAGACAATGACTGGCCCAAGGCTGTGCATTGCATTAGGCTTCATGGCAAGTGAGGATTTGAGCAACTTCTACTATAATTGCCACAAGCCCTATCTGTGGATATACCCAGCATTTTGCCTTGTTTTCTCACAGGACCTCCACGCAACAATCATAAACTACTCTCTGCTTAAAAAATGATTTGCTGTTTACCTGAGCAGGCAGTTTGCAGAATGGGAAAGAACACACACACCACAAACGTGTGCACGTTTGGGGCAATGCTGGATCATGGTGAACAAGCACAGAAGCCCTGAAAACCGACTTTCATGATTCTGACAAGTGAGAATAATGTTCCTCTCCAACAGTCCACAGAGCTTTATCAGACATTTCACTTGTCCTTTGTTGAAAGGATTAGACATCAGGCCACATTATTTCCTCTGGTTTGAGAGGTTGTCTGGCTTTTTGCTCTCGGCCCACATAAATCTGGTCTTCGTGGTTTCTCTTATTTGAATGGACCTGATGTCGAGGATTTAAAGATTACCTTCAAGCACTGGCCAGCTACTGTTAGCCTTGATACTTGGCATTCATCATTTATGAAAGGTTATTTTTGCTTTCCAGCCCTGATTTTTAACCCACAAACAATCTCTTCTGGTTTTTGAGATGATGCCGGTCAGTGTAAAATCTGCTGAGGTAACATATTTGCATTTCAGAAGCATCTGTATATGCCAAAGGACATCTAATTAACATCCATGCTGGCAGCATTATGTTCAGTGCTTCTAACAACATGGGCAGACTGAGAACTGGAGAGCTCGCTGGGAAGACCAGACCCACAGGATCAAGCACCTGCCGAGTCCAGTAGGGGCTGTAGTCCAATGATGGTGGGAGACGCCAGGGAGGAATCAAATTGTAGGAATGCTTTGAAACAGGAAGGCCCTGAAAAGGAAAACAAGGAGTGCAAGGGCGTCCTACTGTTGCCTCTAGTGTTTCCAGGTCTCCCCTGATCACCAGTGGGGATGGGGGGGTAGCATTGCTGGATCCAGACTGGGACACTTCTGGAGATTTGGGGGTGAGCCTGGGAAGGACAGGGGCCTCGATGGGGTTCAATGGCCATAGAGTCCACCCTCCAAAACATCCATTTTCTCCAGGGGACTGATCTCTGTAGTCTGTAGACGAGCTGTAATTCCATGGGATCCCCAGGTCCCACCTGGAAGCTGGCATCATTAGTTGCCTCTGAGGCAGCCATGAAATGGAGGCAGGCGGGCGGGGGGGCAATCTTTGCCTATCTCAGTGGGAGGAGTACCCAGCGGTTGAGTGAGAAGTATCATCTCTCACATTTCATGTGGTTCACCAAGGACATCTTGCCTGAAGACACCCCCCCCCCAGAATCCGAGGGACTGAAGAAGACATCCCAGGATGCAGAGAAGATGAGGAGAAGGAGCCCAGAGGTGCCAATAGGCAGCAGAGTAGGCAGTGGGATGAGAAAGGGGAACTCAAGCCATCAGAAGGTCACGAGTACAAAGAAAATATGACAATGAGTTGAGAGATGGTAGGATCAATGCATGTTTATTGTTTCGACTTGTTATACTGCCCTAACCCCGAAGGGGAGGAAAAGGGAAGAAAATAGTTCTGAGTAAGCAGAGTTACTGGCCATTTGGCAAAGTGGCTGAACAAAGTTGAATATTTATTTATTATTTTATTTTATTCAATTGATACCCCGCCCTTCTCGCTGCATTAGGTTGAAAATAGGGTTGCCACTTACCTGGTAGTGGTAGGGGACCTCCCAGTGATGCTCCCTGTCCCCTGCCCTTGCTCAATGGAAAGGCATGGGAATGGGGGGACAGCTAGGGTTGCCAACTCCAGGTTGGGAAATACCTGGAGATTTTGGGGGTGGGGCTTGAGGAGGGGGGTTTGGGGAGGGGAGGGACTTCATTGGGGTCTAATGCAATAGAGTCTACCTTCCAAAGCAGCCATTTTCTCCAGGTGAGCTGGTTTCTGTCACCAGGAGATCAGTTGTAATAGTGGGAGATCTCCAGCCACCACCTAGGGCTTGGCAACCCTAGGAACAGCACATGGAAGTCACTTTGTGTTTCAGAAATGTAAGTGGTATAATGATGCTCTAGGCAGTTCAAAATCTCCATGGTAAATCCATAGAGATTTTTGAAAAACCATAATGACATCACTTCCTGGTTTCACCACAGAGATTTTTGAAATTCTTACAGTGTTACAATGTCACTTCCTGTTTTGGAAGAAGTCTCTGGCTTCTCTCCACCCCCCCCCACCCCCTGCTCCTGGGGATTGTCAGCTAAGAGCTGGCATCCTTAGCTGAAAAACAGGGATTTGATAGGAACATAAGAAGAGCACTGTTTAATCAGGCCAGAGATCCATCCAGTCTAGCATTCTGTTCCCCACTTAATCAGACAGGTTTTTACTGGAAGGACATAAGAAGGGTATGAAAATTCTCCCTCTCTTTTGCCTCCCCAGAATTCTGTGTTCTTTGTCTTTGAATACAGCTGTTGTGATAGACCTACCCTGAATAAATTTGGCTGATCCATGTTTGAAACAATCTACACAAGAGGCCAATATTGCAGCTTGTGGCATTGAATTCCATAAGGTATTATGTGAAGAGCTATTTTCTTTTTTTCTTCCTGGTGACTGTAGTTTAAAAAAGACTCAGGGGGAAATTACTGGGGCAAAACCTCATAAGGTCCTAAGAAATGGAGGACTATGAGCTGTGGAAGGAAGAACATGGAGAGGTGACAGTGTTTTTGGAAGATATAGGTATAGAATGAAACTGAAACTTATGTAGGGTTGCCAAGTCCGGCGTTGAGCCGCATAGAGTTTTCCCTTGGATGACCGTGGCCCCGCCCCCAGCGTGCCCGGCGTGGTCGTGTCACTTCCGGGTGATGCGCACGTCGGGGTGGGGCTCCCCCCGGGGCCCAATCAGCCAGTGGCAGGGAACGGGCCTCTGGGGCGGGGGTTTCCTTGCCCCCTGGGGGGACTTGGCAAGCCTAAACTTATGGCATGCTGTCAGAGCTGCTAGGCCTTGCCTAGCAAGCAGTGGAAACCTAGGAATAGGGATGGGGGGGCAGCCATTGGTGATTGTGTGATGTAGGGTTGCCAAAAACCCTCCCCCCGGTTTGCCAGGGGTCCCCCATTTTTTGGGGGGGGTTCTATCCGTCCCCAACACCCACAGCCACCCCTCTCCCTTCTCTTTTGAGAGAGAGGGGTGGCTGCCTGCTTGAGATTAGGCTTGCAGGAAAATGCCAGCTTCATGCACTTAAAATGGAAACGCAGCTCTTTGCTCTTAAAGGGGAAATGCCGGCTCCTGCACTTAAAAGGGAAACGCCGGCTCCTTTAAGTGAAGGAAACTGGCGTTTCTGGAGATCTGGCGCGGGGGCGGGTGGTGTGGTGGTGGACGTCCCCAACATGATGTCATCACTTCGGGATGCCCCTCCCCCTCCAGGAACGCCCTGAAAGTCCCCCACTGGGGGTGGAAGATGGACTTGGCAACCCTAGTGTGATGTCACTTCCAGGGAAAACCTGCAAGTGAGCTCAAGCCACCAGCTTGATTGCCATTTATTTTTTTTCTTCTGTCATGACTCCAAGGCGGGCAAGGGCAGGAGATCCCCTGTCCCCTTGGGAGACTCGAAACCTTGCATGCTGTGCAGTTCATGTACACAACAGCCGCTTTTACCATAGAGTTGCAGCTCCATAGTCTCTCAATAGACTGGCCCACAGCTTCTCCATGTAGCAGAGCTGCATTACACATTATACAGAGCTGTATTATAACTTACGATTTAGCATGGAATGGGCAGCTTGGGGAAAGCATTGTGTTGGGGGTTATCTTGTTTTCACATGCGTAGTATTGAAATTGCATTTTGGAGGCTGGCAGCATGTGGGAGGGCTTGGCCTCTCCTAGCTTCCAACATGAACTGACTTTTTCTCTGCCCCCAGAATGCTTCTGCTACTGTGTGGGGCTGGGCTGGCAACCCTGTCTGTGCCAGATCACCCTGTCACTGAACACTGAAAGTGCCAGAACCAAAATGAAATTGAGAAAGAAGTGTCTTTCTGTTTTCTGACCTAGCGAATAATAGTGAGCATTTGTATAGCACATCGAACATTCAAAACGTTTATCTGTGGTGATTTCCTCATGGGGAGGGGTTTGCATGGTATTCCCATTGCTTGTATGATTACAGATGAAGTGCAGTGGCAATGGGGCTTCCACATGGCAACTTTCCCTGCAGTTTCCCTGCCCCAATTCTCCAGCATTGGCCGCCCCTCCCCTGTGCCATATCTTCTATCTATTTATTTATTCATTTATTCATTCAATTTATACCCCGCCCTTCCCGCAAGCAGGCTCAGGGTGGCTTACATAGTTGGTCTATAAATGACCATTCAATTCACATAAAATCAATTTAAAAATTTCAAATACAGTAAAAACATAGACTCATAAAGTGCTAGTGCTGATACATTGGGTACATAAGATGGCATGCTGGAAATACCTTACAGCCAAATAGTTTGCCACTCAGTGGTCTTCCTGAGCACAGTGGTGGAGGCCAGATGTTAGAACTGCGGGCCGGCTCGTTGGTAATAGTGGGGGCGGCTCCTAGTTGACAGCCTGATGGAAGTCTTCTGGCCCTGCGGAACAGCACAAGATCCCGCAGGGCCCTGATCTCCTTCGGGAGCTCATTCCACCAGTACGGAGCCGCCACTGAAAAAGCCCTGGC
>NW_015175358.1:3555403-3600432 GCF_001447785.1 Gekko japonicus
GGCTTACATAGTTGGTCTATAAATGACCATTCAATTCACATAAAATCAATTTAAAAATTTCAAATACAGTAAAAACATAGACTCATAAAGTGCTAGTGCTGATACATTGGGTACATAAGATGGCATGCTGGAAATACCTTACAGCCAAATAGTTTGCCACTCAGTGGTCTTCCTGAGCACAGTGGTGGAGGCCAGATGTTAGAACTGCGGGCCGGCTCGTTGGTAATAGGGCTCCTGGCTCCTAGTTGACAGCCTGATGGAAGTCTTCTGGCCCTGCGGAACAGCACAAGATCCCGCAGGGCCCTGATCTCCTTCGGGAGCTCATTCCACCAGTACGGAGCCGCCACTGAAAAAGCCCTGGCCCTAGTAGTGGCGAGCCTGGCATCCTTGGGGCCTGGAAGGGTCAGTCGGTTCTGGGACCCCGACCTCAGTGCTCTCTGGGGTATATATGGGGAAAGGCAGTCTCTCAGGTATGTCACATTTCCCTCAGGTATGTATCTTCTGTTACAAAGATATGCCTTTCCCCTTGTGTCTCCACAAGGAAAAAGAATAGACTTATTTTTTAAAAAGCTGAGAGTTCCCAGACCCTGTTGCACCTATTCTTACAATGGTACATAAATATAATGATCTTCTAAGTGCTGATTTTTTAAAAAACAAAAAGAATCCTAGTGGCTGGGGGAAGAAATGGCTGCTGCAGGGATAGGGTCAGGGGGAAATGCCATGTAGCCCAGAAAAATCTGAATTTAATCACCTACACAGCAGCCATCCAAACTTTCGTGTGATCATTCCCAAATCTTCAGAACAAAACAAGTTTGAGAAAGAACAGAGAAAAGCCAGGGAACCCCCAGAGGTGCAAAAAGGCACCATGATGCTGTGGGGAAGTAGGGGGGAAACCCAGCTTCCCACCATTGAACCTGGGGCAGATAACCCATGAGGAAATGGGCTATTTCACTTTTATCCCATCCTTTTTACATGGAGTTCCGGGCAATAGTCATGCTTCTCGCTTCCTCCATGTTATGCTCAGAACAATCCTGTAAAATAGGCTGGGATGAGAGATCCCCAGTGAGCTTAATGGCAGAGTGGCTATTTGAAACTGGGTTTTCCCATTCGTATTCTGACACTCTAACCACTACATCACACCAGTTCTCTTATTGACTCACACATTCCTTGTATATTGAGGGTTGTCAACTTCTAGGAGATGGCTGGAGATTTCCCACTGTTACAACTGATCTCCAGCTGACAGAGATCAGTTCACTGGGAGAAAATGGCTGCTTTGTAAGGTGGACTCTATGGCATTATACCCCATTGAAGTCCCTCCCAAAACCCCACCCTCTTCAGGCTCTACCCCCAAAATAAGAAAACTTAGGAACATAAGAGAAGCCATGTTGGATCAGGCCCATGGCCCATGCAGTCCAACTGTGTCACGCAGTGGCCAAAACCCAGGTGCCATCAGGAGGTCCACCAGCAGGGCCAGAACTCCAGAAACCCTCCCACTGTTGCCCCCCAAACACCAAGAATACAGAGCATCACTGCCCCAAACATAATGTTTCATCTACATGTTGTGGCTAATATTAGAATTTCATATTTGTTGTTGTTGTTGTTCAGTCGTCTGACTCAGCAAGAGAGGTAGGACACATTTTCTGCACATGAGTCTTTGTGCTGGATTGGGAACTGTGCATGCTGTGGATACAAAGGGGTGTTGTGAGATTCTTTTTGTTGTTGTTCATTCGCACAGTCAAGTCTGACTCTTCATGACCCCATGGACCACATCACGCTAGGCCCTCCTGTCCCCCGCCCCCCTCCAGAGGCTGCTCAACTTCATGTTCACTGCGTCAATAACACTGTCTAACCATCTCATCCTTTGCTGCCCCCTGCTTTTTTTACCTTCAAGCATTCCCAGCATCAGGGTCTTCTCCAGGGAGTGCTCCCTTCTCATTTGGTGGCCAAAGTATTATCAACTTCAGTATCTGTCCTTCCAGGGAACAGTCAGGGCTGATTTCCTTTAGGATTGACTGATTTGATCTCCTTGCAGTCCAGGTGACTCTCAAGAGTCTTCTCCAGCACCATAATTCAAAAGAATCTATTCTTCGGCACTCAGCCTTCCTTATAGTCCAACTCTCGCAGCCATACAGTACTACTGGGAATACCATCGCTTTGACCATATGGACTTTTGTTGGCAGGGTGATGTCTCTACTTTTTATTGTGCTGTCAAGGTTTGCCATTGCTTTCCTCCCAAGGAGCAGGCGTCTTTTAATTTCATAGCTGCAGTCACCATCTGCAGTGATCTTGGATCCCAGGAACGTGAAGTCTGTCACTGCTTCCACGACTTCCCCTTCTATTTGGCAAGGAGTGATGGGGCCGGATGCCATGATCTTAGTTTAGAATTTAATATTCAATTAAATTAAACAGTGGTCTCTTTAAATGCCTTCTCCAAGTCCTGCTGCCAGTGCCAGCATGTCTGCCAACACAAACCACACAAACCCACCTGGAAGGTTTGTGGGAGGTTCATGTGGCTCGTGAGGGAGAGATGGCATGAACTGAGGTTTGCGAACCATGAACTGGACCTGGTTCATCACAAATTTCGATTTGTAATTCGGTTCATGTCCATCCCTCATCACAATGTTCTCTCTCTCTCTCTCTCTCTCTCTCTCTCTCTCTCTCTCTCACACACACACACACACACACACACACACACACACTCACACACACACACACACACACACACCAGCTATCATGATACCAGATTTCCACAGCACAGTCTGAGTGGTGTTACTTGGTAGTTTAGCATGAGGAAGAGAACTTGTTTTTAACAATATACTGGAGTAGAATTTTCCACGCACTCTCACAAAAGCTACAATTTTTGCTCAAGCATTCATGTATTTCTAAGTCTGCTGTGAATAATTCCTTAGCAGCCCATCACCCTCTTCCCTAGATTACTTCACGGGCTCTTGCATTAAACAAATCTGAAGTTTCTAGGCCAATCTATGTTTTAGATATGATGTGAGGGGGAAAAAAAGCATTAGGCAATCCTTCCAAATTGAAATCACACTTGCTTTCTCTAAAAACTCATTCCTCAGAAATGGTTTTTCTGATTTGCTGCAAGATCGGCCCGCAAATATTCATTTCCCATCGCCAGCCTTACCTGTGTAATCCAAAGTACATTTTCATGTGCATACTTGGCCACAAACCTGCTTAATTAACGCCTGTACTGCCTTAATTATGGTGAAGTGAAATGCTTGCTGCATCAACGAAGTGCTGTGTCACAAGTGTGACCTGTTACACTGCAGAATTCCAGCACTGAGAACTGACTGCAAGGCTGTCCAAACATTGTGTGCTTGTTAAGTGCCATCGAGTAGGCTTGCCGGCCCTGAGGTGGGGGCAGGGGACCCCCTGCTTTTGCAGGCTCCAGCCCACCGCTGGCCAGCTGGCTGGCGGGTGAAACTCCACCCCCAAAACAGACATCCCCACATGACGTTGCCAACATGCTGACATCACTTCCGTAAATGATAGCATCGCATTGGTGACAACAGGGGTGATGCTGTACTTTTGGGGCAAAGCTTATGGTTTGTAGCTGCACCATATAATTTGCTCAAAAAGTAGAGCATCGCCTCAACAGCACTGACACGATGATGTCACTTCCAGAAGTGATGTCAATATGTTGGTGATGTCCCTGCCCACCCCCAAAATCCCCCCCAAATCCCCCTGCCAGCACGAGGAAGGTACCTGGCAACCCTACCATCAAGTCACTTCCGATTTATGATGACCCTATGAATGAATGACCTCTAAAACATCCTTTTAGCTGCGGTGGCTCAAGTGGTTAAGACGCTGAACTGCAGGCTGTGGAAGATCAGTAGTTCAGCAGTTCAAGACCCGAGTGTGCCGCATGATGGAGTGAGCTCCCATCTCTAGTTCCAGCTCCTGCCAACCTAGCAGTTCGAAAGCAAGAAATTGCAAGTAAATAGGTACCACTTCGGTGGGAAGGTAACAGCATTCTGTGCGCCTTGGTGTTTAGTCATGACTAGGGCCACATGACCACAGAAACGTCTTCGGACAGCGCTGGCTCTTCGGCTTGGAAACGGAGATGAGCACCGCAACCCTAGAGTCGGATTCGACTGGCTTTCGAGCAAGGGAACCTTTACCTTTACCTAAAACATCCTATTGTTAACAGCCTTGCTCAGGTCTTGAAAACTGAGGGCCCTCATGGCTTCCTTGATGGAGTCAATCCACCTCACGTTGAGTCTTTCTACAAAAATTACTCTATCTTAAATTGCGTCCAACGCCACCACCTGAAGCAGGGCTTTCAACTGTTTTATCATAAGGTGGGCCGGGAGCACAAGGACCAGGAAGGAAAAGAAGGTTGTCAAGTCACAAGTTTAGCAAACACAGAACAGCGTCAGAGCAACAGGAGAAGGTCCCTAAAAGCAACAATGAGGCAGCGGTGCGATATAGGAAGTGCTCTGAACAAACCTTAAATCGATCAGATGAGAGGCCACAGCCATATCAGTCACGAGGCAAGTAAACTGCTGCGTCAGCAGTTTAGAACTTCAGTTATGGCAACCTGTTATTGAGTCACAATCCCTAGATAGCTCTTATATCATAGTATCCTATATTCCAGAACATTCCTACTCTCTGCTTCTTTGCATTTTGTGAATCAGTTATGGGATGTGCAGATGGAACTTTCTTAATAACTGACCAAAGTCTACTTATAAATAGTAGAACGTTCTAAACATTAGCAAAATACTTCTGACATTCAGGAGTGGTCAGAAAATGTTCAGATCTGATTTCTTCTTCTGTCCTGCTGTCTGGTTTTGTTTTTCCAGGAAGCAGGAATGTGAGGGGGCGATAAGGTAAGAGAGTGATTCAGCATATCAGGGTTGCCAGGTCCTTCCTGGCCACCAGCAGGGATGGGGGTGGTAGGGTGGCCAGATCCAAGTTGAGAGACTCCTGGAGATTTGGGGGTGGAAGCTTGGGAGGACAGAGACCTAAGCAGGGTACAATGCCATAGAGTCTGCCCTTCAAAGCATCCATTTTCTCCAGGGGAACTGATCTCTGTAGTCTGTAGATAAGCTGTAATTCCAGGGGATCCCCAGATCCCACGCAAGGCCGGCATCTCTAATATTGATACACAACAGGGACATTGGGCAGACAGAACACTTAGCCCAGGGGTCCCCAACATTTTTGAGCTTGTGGGCACCTTTGGAATTCTGACACAGTATTGTGGGCACAGCCACAAAACAGCTGCCACAAGATGGCGGCCACAGGAAGCAAAGTCACCCACAAAATGGCTGCAGCCTGCCACAGCTTACCTTCAGTCACACAGTGAAGATCCTTGTGCTGTGATGGCAGCTGCTGCCAAAGCAACATTTTAAAACACCTGCACAGCCAATTAAATCTCCAGTGGACAATATGAAGCCTTGCCCTACTTGCCCCCCCCCATTTATAGTTCAAGTTCAAGTTAGCTTTTATTGGCATAAATACACTTGGTGGGCACCAGCAAAGGTGTTGGTGGGTGCCATGGTGCCGTATTGGGGACCCCTGACTTATTAGTGGGTGTCATGGTGCCGTATTGGGGACCCCTGACTTAACCCATTTAACTGCTAAAGAGGATAACCACAAATGGTGTTTATTACTGTTAACATTTTCACTTTCACCAATCCTAGTACCATCTCACTGGTTTGGGGGAAACTTTCTGAGTCTAACATAACCTGACTGCTTCATCTATTCTGTTATCTTCAGAGGTTTGGCTTCCATCCTCTAGCAGACAAACAGGATAGATGCAAGAGGAAGAATAACGATTTCCAACGTGGTGCCTGCCCAGGCGTCTCCTAGATGCCACTTCCTTCTTCTCAAAGCATCTCTTCCCCACAGCAAAGAGCCTATCCTGATTTTGCTTTGCCTCTTTGGAGCAAGAGGTCTTTCAACACAGGAGACATCACCTCTCTGTCTGCACTGAGAGTGAGCACTCATTGGAGGAACTGCTGACTCCACCAGAGGAAGATGCTTGGCTTGGAACCTCCCAGCATTTTCTGATTGATCCCCATGGCAACCATAGTATGGTTATTGCAGCCCCTACAGCAGCTGGCTGATGGTGGTGCCCACTACCTTTTCTCACAATTTCAGAAATACTCACAAGCTCAACAACTTTGGAGACCCTTGAGAGATGGAGGTTCAGAGACCACAATTTGCCCCTACTTCCAAAATCAGGTAGGCATGTTAACCAAACTAGTTTGTACCATTCATCATATGTCGTTGACATTTTGTCTGAGTTTTTATTATACTGGTGTTAAATAAATAATCTCAAAGTATCCAGAATAGACTTTAGAGACCAACAAGAGTTTCAGGGTATAAGCCTTCAAGAGTCAAAGTTCCCTTAATCAGAATCTAACTGTTTTACTGCAAACCAACAAGGCTAACCTCGGAAACTATCAGAATAGACTTGACTCTCTGAGATTCCTTTTCGGCTTCATCCTTCCACCATTTTGACAAGTTTACTTTTTTAACATTAAACTTCACTCTGTTGGACTTTGTTGACAGTCATCTATCTATGTGTCTATTAAACCTGATTGCACTATGGTTACTGTCCCACACTGCTGGACAGCACTTGCATCTCTCACCAGGTCCTAGGCACCATTCATGATTGTCAAGACACCCTTCTTTGTATCTCCATTACTGTTTTAAGACACTGTCTTTTATTGTACTGAGAAATTTCATCTCATTCGGCTAGATCAGAGAAGTCGAACTCATTTGTTATGAGGGCTGGAACTGACATAAATGTTACTTTGTTGGGCCAGGCCTTGTGTGCCATAAAATGTAATGCCAGGTGGGTACCGAAGATATAAATAAATATAAAGGACACAGGCAAACCCAATTAACAATAATATTTTTACAAAAAAATACAAACAAAAGCAATTGATTCCTAGGAGTAAAAGCAATTGATTTACTGGGAAATCCACAAAAGCCCCAATAAACAAATTTAATCACATGCAAGACTAGGTTTTTCCAAGGGGTACAATAAAAGGGGGGATATCTTATATTTCCATACAAATTAATTACTTTTTGTATATATAGCACTTTTAGGAGATGGGTCATCAAGATGGTAGCCATCACGAACTCAATAACAGCAAAACGAGCACTTATTATGGAATTGTGAATTGGTTTTAATACTGTTTTAAATGGTTTATTGTACTATTTTAAATGTTTTTTGGTGATTTTATGTAAGCCACCATGAGCTGGCCTTGGCTAGGAGGGCAGGGTACAAATTTGGAGAATAAATAAATAAATAATAAAGTAGTTTTCCACACCCTCCCCATCCACCCAGTGTTAGCACCCGAGCATGGCTACGATGTGTCTCTCACTCTTTGTTTCCTCTCTTCCCCGTCCTATCTCTGAGGATCATGAGGCGGCACATTGCACTTCCCCATCCCCCCACCAACAACCCTGTGAGGTGGTCCAGGCTGAGCAACTGGCCCCGGGTGACCCAGATAACAGGGTCCTGGCTCAGGAGGGGGGGGGAATCTGGCTCTGGCTCTCCCAGATCCTCCCACTGCCAGGTCTCATCCCTCCTGCATTTCTCACAGAAGCTGCAGGGCTGAGGGGAAGGCCTGATGGAGAGGCTGTCTCTGAAACCTCCAGGGGGTGCTTTTTATCCTCCCGTGACCCCTTTTCCTTCATGGGCTGAGAACAGGTGTGGGGGAGAAAGGAAGTCACTGTCCCCTACCCTCCCTGACATTCTAACTCTCATTTCCGCAGCTGTTCAGACATGTGGAAGCAACAGCAGCATCACTTTCCCCCTTCATTCCTTCACTCGCTTCTGAGGCTGGGATATCTTTTCCCTCAGAGTGGCACACACAGGACAGCCCAGTTGTCTCCCAATCCATGTGCTGGCCCTCCTCCTCCACCTCCTCTCTCCCCTGCTTGCCCCATCCCTTCATGGACAAACTGGCACTCCAAGCACCCACTCTTGCAACCCCCCTCATGGTCACCTTTTAGTGAGGTGGTGGCAACATCGGCTACTCAGCTCTGCCCTTTGTGTAGTGGCTTCACCAGTCCTCATGGAGCTGTGGCCAGAGGAGGTGGGAGGGACAAAAACACCACGTCTGCTCTTTCTCTGCCTTTGCTGCCATTCACCCTATTTTACACCTCAGACTCATCGTCTTGCCCCATAGCAATTTCATTTCTATTTCTTGACAGCTTTGAGCACACACAACTCACTGTGTGTGCCTGCTTGCCCACCCAAGCAGCCTCCTGCCTTCTGTAAAGTACTCGGTTCAATACTCAGAACTCGGACCATGACATAAGAAACACAAGTTTACTCAGTACTTCACACATAAGACAAACAGCAACGGCCAAGTGGCCAACTATATACATTGCCAAAAGAGACACCCCTAGTTTCCATTGGAGTGTTTGAATCTCCCGCCAAGGTTTCTATTGGTTCTCCTAGTGGCTTTTAGGAGCCCAGTCCCTATAGTTCTATAGGGATCAAGCTCAGCTCACCTGGCTACTGCCTGGTGGCGTTTCCAGGACACAACACCCCTCCCCCCATAGTTCCGTCCTCACCTGGGTGACATAGTCTCTTAAATACACAGGGGCCCTGTGCTCTCTCTGAGAGCATCTTGGGGTGGGCACGGGCACCTGCTCCGGGGTACAGGGGTCCGGGGATGTGCCTTCAAGGGGGCTGGTGGGCAGAGGTACCGGCTGAGGTGGCTCTGGGTTTGCTGCCTCTGGAACAGAGTCCCGCAGTTGGGTGTCGCTTCTGCTGGGGAATTCGAGTCTGGCCTCGGCCTCCATGGGTTCCGCTGCCACCTCTGCAGCCAGCCTGGGGAGACCTCCTTCCAGGCGCCGTCTCAGCTGATTGATGTGTTTGTTGAGTACCCAACCATCTTCCGTGAAAACCTTGTAAGAGGGCCCGGTGACTCTCACTATCCGACCTGCTATCCAGACAGGCCTGGCGCCGAAGTTCTTCAGGTAGACTGGTTCTCCGGGGAAGAACCCCCTAGGTGCGTCCTGTACCTCTATCATTTTCCTGTAGTCCAGCGCACGGTCGGGGTGCAGCTGATCCAGCAACGTCGCTGGCTTCCGCCCCATCAGGAGTTTGGCTGGGCTCTGGCCCGAAACAGGATTGGGCGTCGTCCTCTGTGCCATAAGGAATCAGGCCAGCCAGAACTCCCTATCTCCATCGGTGATCCAGTGGAGGGCCACTTTCGCGGTCCGGACCATCCTCTCGGCCTGTCCGTTGGTCATGGGATTAAAGGGGGCCGACCTGATGTGCCGGATCAGGTTGCCTTGCAGGAATGCCTGGAATTCGGCCGATGTAAAAGCTGCTCCATTGTCGGAGACCAGGGCGCTGGCAGGCCATGGGTGGAGAATGTATGGCGTAGACCGCGAATCACCGCTTTCGAAGACATTGTAGACTCAGGGCTTATCTCTAGCCACTTGGAGTATGAGTCCACTGTGACCAGGAATAAAAGTTCTTGGAAAGGCCCTGCAAAGTCGATGTGTAGGCGGTACCATGGTTTCCGGGTAGACTCCCAGGATAGGGTGGGGGCACTTGGTGAATTGGCCCTGACTTCCTGGCAGGTCTGGCATCTCCAGACCCCCACCCCTTGATCTCTGCGTCTATTCCCGGCCACCACACATAACTCCAGGCAAGGGCCTTCATTCGTACTATTCCTGGGTGGACTTCATGTTAGGTGTGCAGCACCCCGGACTGAAGGGCGCTCAGGACTACGACTCTGTCCCTCCACAGTAGGCAGCCCTTAAGAGCTGACAGCTTGTTCTTCTGTGCCACGAAAGCCACATACTCTGGTCCCAGAGAGGCCGCAGGCCACCCCCTCACCACCCAGCCCAAAACCTGGGAGATCACGGGGTCCCAGGCGGAGCGGGACGCAACATCTTTGGCCTGCAAGGGTTGCTCCGGAAGGCTGTCCAATGCCAAAACCTCTGGGGCCGGGGCCGGATCCAGGTCCACCGATGGAAGGGGTCCGCATGGCCCATCGCCTTGCCCGGGCGGTATTCCAGGCGATACTGGTAGCCGAACAGGAACAACGTCCAATGTAGGATGCGGGGCGACAGGACATGGGGCATCTGTTTGTCGGCTGCGAACAGACTGAGAAGTGGCTTGTCACAATCTTGAAGGGGTTGGCCGTACATGTAGTTGTGGGACTTTTTGACCCCCGCTACTATCGCCAGACCCTCCTGGTCAATTTGCGTATAGTTGCGCTCAGCAGCCCAGAGGGTCCTGGAATAATAAGCCACGGGGACTTCTCAGCCTTCGGGAAGGACATGCCCCAGTACCGCTCTGACGCCATAGGGGGAGGCATCACAGGCTAAGACGACCAGCAGGGATTCATCGAAATGCGCAAGTACCGCATTCGAAATTAGAAGCGTCTTCACCCCCCAAAATGCCGCTGGCTCTTTGGGACCCCAGGACCAAGGGGCAGACTTGTCCAAAAGGCGGTGGAGCAGCTCCGCCATGGTGGCCTTGTGCGGCAGGAAAGCATGGTAGAAATTTATTAGTCCTAGGAAAGCTTGTAGCTCCGCCTTGCACGTGGGTGCTGGGGCCTTGACAATAGCCTTGACTTTGTCGGAAGCTGGGTGTAGGCCCACCGCGTCATCCCGGTACCCCAAGAAGTCCACTTCCGGCACCCCAAGGAGGCACTTTTCCTGCATTACCTTCAGCCCCACAGAGTCGAAGCGGAGAAGAACAGCGCGGAGGCGAGAGGCGAAGTCGTCGGGGGTGGTCGCCGCGATTAGGATGTCGTCAAAGAACGGTGTCACGCCAGGAATCCCTTTTAACAAAGAGTCCATCATTTGTTGGAATATCCCTGGGTCCACGCTCACCCTGAATTGTAACCTCTTCACCTTAAACGCCCCCCGGTGTGTCACTATGGTTTGAGCCAGAGCCGTCACCTCATCCACGGGCAGCTGTTTGTAAGCTTGGACAAGGTCCAGCTTCCCAAAAATCTTAGCGCCCGTGAGTGAAGCCAAAACCTCACTCACGACTGGCACTGGGTATGCGTGATCAGCCAGTGCTAGGTTGAGGGTGCACTTATAATCCGCGCCGATGCAGATGTTCCCATTTGACTTGATTGGGGTCACTATCGGGGTTTCCCATGGTGCATGAGACATGGGCTCCAACATGCCACCAGTTTGTCCTATTCTGCATCGATCTTGGGCCAAATGGAAATAGGGGCAGTATGGAACCGTCTGCGTATGGGGGCTACGTTGGGGTCTAGCTGTAGGGAGATACTGGGGGACCTTTATAACACCCTAGCACCCCATCGAAAACAGTGGGGAATTCCTGGCAAATTTCAGCGAAATCCCTCTGCGTACATTTAACCCCTGACCGTTATTCCCAATGGCCCAAACCACGAACAGCCCAGGAGATTCACCAAGGTACCCTCCACCACCACCAGTTTTAAACCCCCTGCAAAACCCTTATACTGCACTCGGAAAAACCCCTCACCCCGAATCAGAACCTGGTTCCACTGAAAGTTCACCAAGTTCAGTGACGAAGGTCACAGGCAGGGGCCCCCATTAGGACACAGTCTCTTCAGCGTGTCCACTGATATGATGGCCACTGCCGACCCCGAGTCTACTTCCATCACTCAGGGGGACCCCTCGATCCGGACTTGGACCTGGATCTTCGGGGAGGTAGGTGACCCGGGAATCTGCAGTACCTGGAGGGGCTGCTCCATCAGGTGGTAGAGGTCGCTGTCGTCCATGGTCTCTGGGCCGTAGAATCCTGGTGTCAATGCGGCTGTTTGGCTCAGTTGCCCTTCGACCGGCAGACATGGGCGAGGTGTCCCTGCTTTCCGCATGTGTGGCACTTAGCATCCCGAAAATGGCAGGCCTTCCTCTCGTGGCTGTCTCCGCAGCTGGCGCACGTGGCTTGGCTGGGGCTTTTTCCGGAGGGATGGCTGGCGGCAGACGGTTGCTGGAGGCAGTGTTGTTGTGGGCGGATGGCCCGAACTCCCTCATTGTCCGAGTTTTCAGGACTAGACCTGGACCCTGCAAAATGGGCTGTTGCTGTGGGCCAATCCTTGTGAGAGGCCTCATGAGCGGTGGCAAGCTGCAGGGCCTCATCCAGT
This sequence comes from Gekko japonicus, assembly GCF_001447785.1. NCBI lineage: Eukaryota > Metazoa > Chordata > Lepidosauria > Squamata > Gekkonidae > Gekko > Gekko japonicus. Next base: position 3,567,493 of record NW_015175358.1, read on the forward strand.
TTCAGCATGCGATTTCCTATCATCTTTCTTCACAGCTTGGTATCACCCAGGCCCCACACAAACTGTGTCAGGAGGTTATCCGCCACAGTGGGAAAGGCGCAGTCAATGGTGAGCTGGCGTAGCTTGGCCATGTAAGCTGCGGCCGACTCCCCGGGGCCCTGGACGTGGCTCTGGAAATCCATCCTCCTGGCCAGAAAAGTCGGTTTAGGACTAAAGTAATTGTTGAAGACCTCCAGGATCTCTTCAAACGCACATTCCAGGATCGATCTAGGCACCGGGAGACTCTTGGCTAGCTGGATTGTATCCGTTCCGCAAGAGCTGATGAGCAGGGCTTTCCATTGACCGGCGTCCGTGAAGCCATTGAGAGCGAGGTAGCAGGTCAGCTGATCTGTCCATGGGTCCCAAAGCTGGAGCCGGGAAATGTCAAACTTTTCCAAACTTCCGTGGGCCGCAGCCATGGTTCTAGCGCATTGCAGGGAGTGGTGGCGGTTGGGAGGCACATGCGGCATGGTGCGTGGCTGTTCAGCAGTGTGCAGGGCACGGGACCTCCTCCCCGGACTCGGAGCTCGATGCAGCGCTGGTAGGGGACTCGGGGTTGCTCATACCAAGAAGTCTGGATGGGAAGCGGTGGCCATGACCCCTGTGGCGGCGGTGAGCAGTGTGCCGCTCGATGCCAGCTGGTCACTCATCAGTATCCCACCTTCATCACCACTGTAAAGTACTCGGTTCGATACATCACAACTCGGACCACGATATAAGAAACGCGCATTTACTCAGTACTTCACACATAAGACAAACAGCAACGGCCAAGTGGCCAACTATATACATTGCCAAAAGGGACACCCCTAGTTTCCATTCAAGTGTTTGAATCTCCCGCCAAGGTCTCTATTGGTTCCCCTAGTGGCCTTTAGGAGCCCAGTCCCTATTGTTCTATAGGGATCAAGCTCGGCTCACCTGGCTACTGCCTGGTGGCGTTTCCAGGACACAACACCTCCCTCACATCAGTTGCTCAAAAGCCAGATAAGAGCCCTGGACAGGCCTGTTCTGGCCCCTAGCCTGTATGTTTGACACCCCTGGGTTAGATCTTACTAGTCTGCTGTCCTGGTGCCAGCACATTTGACCTCTGTTGCAAGCTTTCCATCAACACAAGAGTTCTTCCCTAGCAGAGAAGAATCTTAGTGAAACATTCCTTGCACTGAAGGAGCACATTGGTATTAGCAGAGTGATAGGATTCAAGCCTTTCTCATGTACCCACTTTGGCATATACCCACTCATTGTGAAGGCAGTTCAAGTCACCCATTATTACTCTTTGGCTGTGATCATAAGTGCCTTTACATCTGACTTAGCTGCAAATGCCTGATGGACCTAAAGGGCATGATCAGACAGCAACATCTGGGAAAGGTCCGACAGTCATTGGCAACCCGTGCTCTTCAACCACAGAAGTGGGGGTAAAAAGACATCAGGGGAAATCCAGCTCTAACTGGTTCCGAAAGGCCACAGACAGACTTTCCCCTGTCTGATCGCTCAAGCATGCTCTTGAGCCCGCTGGATGGTTTGATCATTCCATCCCAACTGCGTGCCATTCCCACCCCCATCCCCCCTGAGCAGTGTGCACATAAACACACACTCCATGGAGAACCCTCAGTACGGAGGTGCGATTTCTCATTTAAGTGCATGGGAGACAAAAGGCAACCCTCCCACATCCAGCCACATGCCATCTGATCGGGCAGTGATGAGCTGAGCCCGCAGCGACAAAGGATGTGTGATCTCACAACTGCGAGTCAAATTCCTCCAGAGGAAATAGGCTTGCTTCCCCTCCACACCAACTGGAGCATGTGATCGCAACCTTTGGCTGCCTTCCTGATTTCTTTCTCTATCTTAAGACTACTAGCAGAGTTTTTGTTGAGGGAGGGGAAGTAGTAGTATGCAGTACTATATTCCAGTTTAGGTCTGTATGTTGTTCCACAATGGTTCGGTGAAAGAGTTTATTCCTCTGTGTTTTCTGGTGTATTGAGCTGTACATTCTTGCTGACTTACAGAGCAGCAGCACCCCCAATGCAGCCTTCACTGTCCTTTTCATAGATTATATCCCAGCCTAACCATATCTCACCAATTTGCACAGTTCCAGCTAGTTTTATTCCTTATAATTGACCTGAGCATGGAAGACATTGACCCTGGAGCCTCCTACTGTTGGGGGAAAACATATAATTTTTTGTGGGGGGGGGAGGGCTCCTGCCAGATTTAGTATAATAGGGTCCCTGCCACATGGCAGGGAAAACACCGGCCAAAGTGCGGCAAATTAGAGCTGCACCAAAATAGAGACGCCGTGGCGGGATCCCACGGATCCCCTTAGCCGCAGCGCTGTTGCTCCCCGGCACAATCAGATGCCGGGGAGGAAGCCACAGTTGGGAGGGGGAGGCTGCCGAACTGCGCATGCCTGAGCATGCGCAGTTTGGGCTGGAGCCGGGGATGCGCCGGCGATCCCACTACCGGCTTTGATGCGGCCGTCTCGGATGAACCACCATGGTAGGTGGTTCATTTTTGCAGCGGGGTTTTGGGTGGAAGGGGTGGATCGGGAACGGGCGCAGCACGCTTCCCAGATGTTGCTGTGGGATCGCGCCCGTTTGCTGCGCCCCCGATCCGTCCCTCTACCGGCCCAAAACCTCTCGTGTGACCAGGGCCTAGTTTGGTCAAAATAAAGCATTAATGCTGGCTAATGGGTCTCTGTGGGTCAGGAGCATGGGAGATAAGCATGATCTGGAAATGTTCTCCAGACATGGTCACCTGTACTGTTGCTCTGGGAAAGGGAATTGTTCTTCTCCCCAAAGCCAAGAGAAGTAGACAGGGGCATTGATACACACTTCCACGCATTAAAATGCTAATATGTGAATGTCTTTACTCTCTCAATGTGCCTTAAAATTACTAAGAAATCACATTGGATCACTTGCACTGGAAACCAATGCTCTTTTTTTGTTCAGAGCTGAAAATGGTTTGAAAGAGATATAGTTGTTCACAGTATGAGCACTCATGCTACTTTCATCTTAGATAAACAGGTTTTGAAAAGTGTTATCTTGTTTCAAATACCTGGAAAACGTTTTTAACCAGAGGCCACAGAGGGTGAGGGGGCACCTAACACAAGCAGCAAAGCCGCCAATCATTTCAACTCTCAAAAACATCAGTTTGTCCCTAGTCTCTACAAGTCCTTGTAACTTCTTTGGTAGTCATGTTTTATGGGCATATCTGCATAGAATGGGGATCAAAATGAATTACTGGGTTATCTGAACTTCAAAAGCTTCATACAAGCCCTTGCTGGTGTTCCCCATTTGCACTGGACTCTGAGGCCATTGTGAGACCAAGGGCTAAAATTCAGCTGCAGTGGAGGAAGAGCACCCACTGTAACTTGCATGACACCTACTTTATTTAGGAATAATAATAATAACAATAATATCTAATTTCAGCAGGGATAAAGTAAGCAAAGTAGAGGAACTTTTTATGCTTGCAGCATGGCCCAGGAACCCTGAACACAAATCTTAGGAAGTTCCTGCAGATGCAGCCCAAATTACCTTTCTTATAGGTCTGCAAGTCATTAGTTGCTTCAGCTGTTATATCCAAAAACATAAAAGCCATCATACAAGCATTGTACACTAGGAGAGGGTTAACTTCCTTCTGAATACAAAATGCCCTCATGGGAATGGAATGTGTAGTGTTTGTAAGTGGCTGTGCCCCAGAATCCTTTGAGAGTCTACTGACTACTGAATGTTAACAATCAGTATTATTAAAGAACAATTGATGGCCTGTAACCAAACAACAGAAACTAATTACTGGAAAACTTTTATTGTACTTTAATTACTGGGCCTCTTTGTCAATTAGCAGGAGACAGAGAGAGAGTGAGAGAGAGAGAGAGAGAGAGAGAGAGAGAGAGCTCCACTCATTTTATAGTAACAATAAATTTTCTAGAACTACAATCATCAGTTGCCGAAAAAATGACTCTATTAATGCTTAGTATTAAGGCATTGCCTCAATTCCAAATAAATGTGGAATTGCTTAAACAAATAAACAACCCCCATGGAATGCAATACATATTTCCTCTCATGGAATTCTGCTGTCATCTGACATAGTTGCCTGAGTTTCAGCAGACTTTTTCTTTTGTACTAATGCATTCCTTCTAATATTTCCTTTTTATATACTGGCAAATGGACACAGGGGCTTTTGAGAGCAGCACAGATTATTTCACTGGGTGTTGAGCTTTTTTTTTTTAAAAAAAATCTTGATTCAGCATAGAGAAGCACTACCTGAAACACCCATAATGATTAAGTGGTAACCTAGGCTCACATGGGATTAGGTTGCATCCACACAGTGACAAATCCCCAGGGTATGCTCCCTGCCACTGCAAATGCAGATGTATTTGCACTGGCAGATGATCGTCCACATGGGGTTTCTCTGTTCTTTCCTTGCTCTCTCCTCATGCCTGCCGCACACACACAGTCCAAGCTGCAAGAGGACTTTTTGCTGGCGTTCAAAAAATTCAAAAGAAGCTATATAACTAAAGTTTTACACCACTACAGAAATATAGAAACTATTGGGGGGGGGGGTTAAGCCAGCAAAAATACCATTGGTGGTAGGGGATGGAAATGATGGGTGCAAGGAGGTACTGAGAGAAAAGTGACCTTGAGCCAGTCATACACTCTCAGGCTTGTTGAGAAGACAAAATGGAAGAGATGAGAATGATGTCAGCCACTTTGGGTCACCATGGGGGGAAAGGTGGGGTGTAAACGTAGGAAATAAATGAATAAAATGGTGCTGATGTTGGTGGGTAGGTCCAAATATTCACATATTCTTGCCCAGACAATGGGTAAACCCATGTTGACTATGATCTTTCCAGAAAGATCATACCAAAGCAGGTTTGGGAAGATTGCAGAGCAAATCCAGCTTTTAGACGGGCACACCACGATCTTGTGTGGATGCTGTTTGGGAAGCACGGTGGAGCTAAATGCCCCTGTGGAAGAAGCCTTAGACAACAGTATGGTTTGTCATTATGTGACATTATCTGACATTACATGGGCTCACGTGCTTCCTCCCTGCCCCTCCTTGCTTCTTTTATATGCAACTTGCAAATTCACCTGCTTTTGCAGCAAACCCGTCACACTGGATCTGCTCAGAAGCTGCAAGGCAGTACCCCCCTCCCAAAATAAAACCCATGGCTGTTGCTCTCTAATCAGAGCAGGAGTTTCTCAGAGGATTATATTTCTTCAATTCTCCTTTCCCCTACCAGAAGCATTCAAAGAATGAATGTGGTTTGCTGTGTTAGGTTGCCAGTGGTCATCCATCTGTTTGGTACACTTTTGCCCTGCCCTCCCTCCAAGGAGCTCTGGGTTCTCCTCTCCATATTTTATCTTGACAACAACCCTGTGAGGTAAGCTAGACCCAAAGTGCGGGACTGGCCCAAGGTCACCCAGTGAGCTTCCTTGGCACAGTGGGGACTTGAACTTAAGTCTCCCCAATCCCAGTCTGACATTCTAACCACTATACCACACTGGGAACCTGCAAGGGTGGCTGCTTGCCTGGCCTGTCTGTGTCCTCACTAAGTTTCTCAGAACATTGGTGACTGGCGTTTTATCCACAACCTCCGAAAACATGTCTAGTTGTTTCAGTGAAAATACACACTCATTTTAACGGACTACAATTATATCACCTACTTTTGTTGTCTCCTTCCTCTAAGGAGCTCAGGATTATATATACCCTGCCTATTTTTGTTCTTCTGTGATGTAAGTGAGGCTGACAGAGAGTGGCTGGCCCAAGGATACCCGGTGAGCTTCATGGCTGAGTTTGGGTCTATACTGGGATTTCAGTTTTGTGCTTCTATCCAAGTGTATACAGCTGGAGCAAGTAAATTTATTGTCTCACACTAGTTGTGCTACTAAAGGCTGTATAGTGTAGTGTAGTGTAGTGTAGTGTAGTACAGTACAGTACAGTACAGTACAGTACAGTACAGTACAGTACAGTACAGTACAGTACAGTACAGTACAGTACAGTACAGTACAGTACAGTACAGTACAGTACAGTACAGTACAGTACAGTACAGTACAGTACAGTACAGTACAGTACAGTACAGTACAGTACAGTACAGTACAGTACAGTACAGTACAGTACAGTACAGTACAGTATAGTATAGTATAGTATAGTATAGTATAGTATAGTATAGTATAGTATAGTGTAGGTCGCGGTCACACACGCAAGATAATGCGCGGGGGAAGCAAGGCTATTTACCCTGGAGGAAATTGACCCACAGTTGTGCAATCACACAGTTCTTTGAAGCTGCGGGCATAGCCCACCACTGCATGATCAGATGCAATCGTGGGTGAGTTGGGTTTTTTCTTTTGCCGTTTGTTTTCGATTCGCTTAAACAGAGGATCAATTAATCGCATATCCATACTGAGGGCTTCCTAAAGCAGTATGCAATGATGCACATACTGAGAAGGGGGGAAAACAACAGCACGGAGTTGGGATGGCCTGATCAGACCATCCTGATGCCATGAGAGCGCGCTGCAGTGATTACACAGGGGAAAGTCTGTCTGTGGCCCATAGCAAGCCGTTTGCTACTGGACTTTCCCCAGTGTCTTTTTACTCTGCTTCTTCGGCGGAGCGAAACAGGTTGCCAACGGGTGCGGGATGCTTGCCCGATGTTCCCGTGTGATTGCACCCTTAAAATCCGCCCGGCATTCGTGCCTTTTTGTTGTTGTTGTTCAGTTGCGCAGCCGAGTCCAACTCTTCGCGACCCCAAGGACCAGATCACGCCAGGCCTTCCTGTCTTCCGCCGTCCTCTGAAGTTGGCTCAATTTCATATTCGTTGCATCGATGACACTGTCCAACCATCTCATCCTTTGCCGTCCCCGTCTTCTTTGACCTTCAATCTTTCCCAGCATCAGGGTCTTCTCCAGTGAGTGCTCCCTTCTCATTTGGTGGCCAAAGTATTTGAGCTTCAGTTTAATGAACTGGCCTTCCAGGGAACAGTCAGGGTTGATTTCTTTTAGGATTGACTGATTTGATCTTCTTGCAGTCCAAGGGACTCTCAAGAGTCTTCTCCAGCACCATAGTTCAAAATAATCTATTCTTCGGCGCTCGGCCTTCCTTATAGTCCAACTTTCGCAGCCATACGTGACTACTGTGAATACCATTGCTTTAACCATGCGGACTTTTGTTGGCAGGGTGATGTCTCTACTTTTTATCATGCTGTTTAGGTTCACCATCGCTTTCCTCCCAAGGAGCAGGCGTCTTTTAATTCTGCGTGTGATCAGGACCTATAGTCTAGTCTAGTCTAGTCTAGTCTGCGATCATACGTACAAGAAGCTGCGACAGACATGCGATTCCCCTGCAGATTAAAGGGACGTGATCAGACGGACACATCTGTCCAGTGTCCCGGAGTCGTCCTTGGGGCGTCTCGTTGCACCGCAGGAGCATTGTAAAAAGCCACCGGGGAAATGTCAGTATCATCCGGAACTGCGGGGCGGGCAGGCGGAAGTCTGATTGCGCAAACGTGCGTCAGTTCACCCCGGAGCAAACAGCCTTGCTTCCCGTCCGCATTTCCTCGTTGGTGTGACCAAAGCCATAGTATAGTATAGTATAGTATAGTATAGTATAGTATAGTATAGTATAGTATAGTATAGTATAGTATAGTATAGTATAGTATAGTATAGTATAGTATAGTATAGTATAGTATAGTATAGTATAGTATAGTATAGTATAGTATAGTATAGTATAGTATGTACACTCACAAGCATCTTTTAAACCCTAGAGTGCCTTGTCTATTTATTGGGGTGGGGCAGGGGCCTGGCTACAAAGTACTATGAGAACACTGAAAATATTGGGCTTCCTCAGAACGGCAGCCAGTCTTGAAATCTCCCCAATGGCTTTGCAGGCATGATCTTGCCCCAGAGTGATCAAAGAAAAAATAGGAGGGCGAGCAATGACTTTTCAGCATGTTCAACATAAACTAATGACCTGGATTTGCGGTTGCACTGGGATGAGCAAGTGGCAAGTAGCTTATCAATTTGTCACGGCCTGTCTTATTTTATATGACTTAAATAGACTGGGCTTTGAGCAAATGAAAGAATTCAGACTTGTGCCTGTAGGTGACTTCAATACGCACTGTAATCTGTAGTCTCCTGACACTCCCATACATAAGTGATGACGCGGGGCACTAGAAGAGCCTAGTAAAGATCAAACCAAACCAAAGAGGATATAAAGAATTTCTCATGGGGCATGTCTGTGAGACAAGTGAAGTAAATACTTCACATACACAAACTTCTTTGACGATTCTGTTCAGAGTTGATTTCTAGTGTCTGTGTATTGTGTGTGTGTGTGTGCATGCACGTGTGCAAACATGCTTGGCAAAGGAGAAATTATGCAGGGTAATTTATACAGCGTGCATATCAGATATGTGTACTCCAGAAAAAAATCACATGACAAAGCTGGGGGGACAGCAGGGAAAGCAGTCATATAGGAAGAAATAAATTAGTATCAGAGACTGCTCACAGCTTTTATTGCTGGCAGTTAATGGGATGCTTATATAAGAAATGTGAAAATGAGGTACATCTGTACAGCAGCTAGGTAGGACATACAAACTGAAACCTCTTCATGTTGCCATTTTCCCCTCTAACTCTACTTAAACTCTTAGCTTGCTTCCACAGTTTCTCCCTTATTATTGTTCTTTCCCCTTCTACTTACTGTGTACAGAAAATATCATCAAGTGAATACTGTTCTGTAGCATCAAGCAAAGAGATGCTCTCGTGGCTTTAGGGTTTTATACACCTTGATTGCTCTCTCAATGGCTTTTGATGATCACTGGCTATTCCCAGCTATTGGAGTTTGCAGGCTACACCTACCTACCAAGCAGGTGTTTGTTTTTATGGCTGTAGAGAAAACAGTCTGGCCCTGAAACAAACTGTGTTTTGAAGCTGGCTGGCAAGAAACAGTTGTGCGAGGAGGGGAACTGGAATAATCTCACTGTTGTTTTTAAAGATTTAATGCTACACTAAAGACAAATACCTGTGATCTGCCTGCTCCCTCCTGCTAAGAGTATATACCTGACAATGTTCCCTCTAAGCTGAGTTAGTGTGAGCTAGCTCACAGTTTTTTAGGCTCCAGCTCACACATTTTTGTCTTAGCTCAGGAAGGATGGCTCCAGAGCAAACTAATCTATGCAGTAGTCAAATCACTCGCTCACAACTTTAACGCCAGTAGCTCACAAAGTAGAATTTTTGCTCACAAGACTCCACAGCTTAGAGGGAGCATTGCCTGTAAATATACCAAAACTACTAAAACCTCACAAGCCTCCCAGATTGTCTCCTCACAAGGTAACTGTCAGTGCCATCCTAAGTCTACAGAGGCCCCTGCCACACGGCAGGGGAAAAGCCACGCCAAAGTTGAGACACCGCGGCAGGATCCCACGGATCCCCTGGCTGCGGTGCCTTTTCCGGGGATGCGCCGGCGCAAAGACGCGCCAGTGATCCGATGGCCCGGCTTGCGGCGCGTCATCCGGATGAACCACCTCGGTAGGTGGTTCACTTTTGATGCGCCACAGCCGGGGAAAGGGCCAGATCGGAGACGGGAGCGCCACGCCAGCCAGATGTTGGCGTGGGGTCGCGCCCGTTTGCTCCGTCTCCAATCTGGCCCACTCCTGGCCCAAAACGCCTCGTGTGAACGGGGCCAGAGAATCCTACTCAGGTCTAGCCAATGGAGTTTACTTAGGAGGACAGTGAGACTCTGTCAAACACTGTCCCTTGAAATTCCCTTCCACTTCAGGAAGTGGGAAACATAAAGTAATATTTTGGTCCTGCAGACACTGAGACTGGGACTCCACATGAAGTGGCCAATTCATCTTTTAAATCCCTGGCCGGCTGTTTCTCTCTCTGAAAAGAGGCATGAGGAAGGGGTCATTTGCAGCAGAGAAGCTCTGAGTAGGACAATGGGCCTGCTGCTCTCATGCAATGCCAGGTATCACACTATCATTGAGCATAATAATTCTCAACGGGATGTTCTTGTGTGAACCAGGTGATCCAGTTGTGAATAACTGCGACAGGGCAATAACAGTGCAATATCCAACCGTGTATGGCTGCGGTAGCGGTGCTCTCTGCTCACTCTCCTCTTACCCTCCACTTTCTCTCAGCAGCGTCAGGCCGCCACTTTGCTCTGCATCCACGTTCCGTTTCTATCCAATGATTAATTCATTATCATTTAAATATGTCATCTTGCCAAGTCTTGATTTCTTAATGTTAACAATTCAGTCCTTTTAAAAAAGGGGGGGGGACGACTGGAAAAACATTTGCATAGGTAAAGATTCCTGATGTGTTCTGGGTCAGGTGACTCAAGAGTGAATTAAACCAAATTGGCAGGTCAAAAAGTACAGCTGACTTAGAACAGCTAAGATACCACAAAATTCCTCTTTATATGTGCTGCAACAGACTAATATGACCACCACTCCAGAATTATTACCAAGTAGATACTTATCTGATAGAACAGTATTTGATACAGAAGCAATGTGATTCATTCACACTGGCACTGGAGTAAAGAGGGGCAGAACCATTAGCCAGGCATAGGGTGAAACAATCATACAACCATTACAATGCATCTGGAATGCTGCTGGGATCTACTTACTTCACACTTACAACATGCTAATTTAGTTGGATGAACCAGCAACAACTAGAATCAGTCTTGGATTTTATCTGTCTTTTTGTTTTATAAATTACCTTCCTGCCTTTTTTCTCACAAAGTTCAGTAAGTCTGGCTAACAACATACAGCCTCTCTCTTTTTTGCCACCCATGAAGCAAGCAATCTTTTATCAGTTCGGCCAAACAGTAGCTGTGACGCAACCTGTCATCACTGCCTTCACTATCATAATCCTCCCCTTCACCAACAGGAGATGTTACCTTAGTGAAGTCTAACTCACTCGAATGCAGGAAATGTGGGGACTTCTCCCCCCCCCATCTAGCACACATTGTTGGTTTCTTTTTGTAAGGACCTCTAATGACTACAAGTGCTCAGGCTTAGACTTTTTTGTCTGATACAAAAGAATAAAAACTATTGAACTATTTGTGGCAGAAGAATTCATCTGGCCTCTTGGTCCTTTCCCCCTGATTGTGGTGTTTGTTCTCTTCCTCTTATTCCAAGATGAATGAATTCCCTTCCCTGGTGCATTCTCCAAAGCAAGATTTCAGTGTCACTGCTTATACAAAGCCACAGAAGTCACGCCATTTTGTCATGCCACCTTTTAGTATATCTTTCCATGCCCGAATGGTAGCTGTAGCATTCACCTGCTGATGCGTGGAAGTTCACACCATCTTTTGTTTTCAGAATAGCTAAAAATGCCATTTGTGTGTGTGCGGGGGAGAGAAGAAATATTGGGGTATTAAACTGTTTCAGATCTAGGGCTTGGATCCTCCACAGAGTCTCTGTAGGTGGAATGATTTTCACCTATGGAACATAAATTTCTTAACTTTCCCCTCCCCTACTGCAACTGAAAAAGCCACCCTAAATACTGTTTCTACAGGTCCCCTGTCCCCCAGAATTTAATATAGGGTTGCCATGTCTCCTACTATAGAGGGAATCTCCCGTTGGCTGGCCTTGACTCCCTACTGCCTATCGGTAGGCTGGCAGTGGAAAAATGCAGGAAAATCACCATTGTTCCAGTGGCCATGATGTTACTTCTGGCACTATCCCAGAAGTGACATCATTGTATCAAGGCAATGCTCTCGGACTCCACTAAGGCTGCAGTCACATGAGCAGTTTGTGCTGATATAGTTGCATTACCTTTGCAGATTTAAAGAGCATGATCAGGCAACAACATCTGCTTTCTGTGCCCCAGTCGTCGACACACAGGTCCGGCACATAAGGAAGTAGAATTTGCTGGTACTGGGGAAAGTCTGGTCTTTATGTATGCAGCTGCGATCACACACACTCAACAATCCACTTTCCACTTTCAATGCACTTTACAACTGGATTTTTACTGTGTGAACTGACAAAATCCAGTTTGAAAGTGCATTGAAAGTGGATTATTTAGTGTGTGTGATCGCAGCCTTTCAGTGTTTCCATTCTGCTTTTTCCGATATCTGAACCCCCCTGTCATGAATGGATGCTGGATGGGAAATGTGAACAGTCACTTCCATCTCAGTCATGGGGGGGGGGGGGGTTACCTAAATCATAGAGCTGGAAGGGATCTCCAGGGTCATCTAGTCCAACCCCCTGCACAATGCAGGAAATTCACAAATACCTCCCCCACACACACCCTCAGTGACCACTGGTCCATGCCCAGAAGATGATAAAAAACCTCCAGGATCTCCAGCCAAATTGGCCTGGAGAAGAATTGCTTCCTGACCCCAAAGTGGCAATCAGCATTTCCCTGGGCATGTAAGAAAGGGCCACAAGAACTAAGCACTGAGGCAACCCTTCGATCTGCCTAAGTTCACAGAATCAGCATTGCTGTCAGATGGTCATCTAGCCTCTGTTTGAAAACCTCCAAAGAAGGAGAGCCCACCACCTCTCGAGGAAGCCTGTTCCACTGAAGAACCACCTGGTAGGGACATGCACATAAGCGGATATGAGCATGAGCAACCCCCATTGTCAGCAGAGGCTGTGCTCCATAGTTGAGGTGCCAGTAATTTGGATGCTTCAGCGCAGAACTGGAGTGTGGAGGAGCCACTTCAGGATGTGCTGTCTGGTCACCCTTCCCCCAACGATTTAAACTGCTGCAAATAGAGGCACCGCCAGATCGTGCCAAGCCTCCAGTGTGACCACAGCCTATGTAAAACTATAGAGTTTCAGTGGAATCCTAGAGTATCACCTCAACATAATGGCATCATGTGCTGGAAGTGACATCATGCTGTCAGGGCAACAGCAACTTGATTCCCCACCCGCACCTTGAACTGGCAACCCTACAGGAGTAGCATTTTATGGGGCAACTGCAGCTGCAGAAGGAGGAGGAGACAAGGAAGTTCCACACTCCACAGGGGGAGATCCTTCTGTCTACTGACTAAGCATAAAATTCACCATTATTGACAGTGATGTGTATCTGCTGTTGGTAATATGATTAATACACACACACACACACGGCCTCACATTGGCCAAAGGTTTGTTCACACATACATACATACATGTTCACACATCACCTGATTGTTCCATACTTGACTAGTGTAGTCCTGTGTGCACAACTTATATGTATAGGAAATATGTGCAGAAAGAGGATCAGGATTGCATTCCCATGACTGTTGGTCCTATAACTAGGGCCTTACAACTGATGGACAAATTAAAAACTGACAATTCACCTGGCTCAGATGGCATACATCCAAGAGTTCTGAAAGAACTCAAATGTGAACTTGTGGATCTCCTGACAAAAATATTTAATCTATCATTAAAATCTGCCTCCATTCCTGAGGACTGGAAGGTAGCTAATGTAACCCCCATCATTAAAAAAAGGTTCCAGAAGAGAGCCAGGAAATTACAGGGTGTTCAGTCTAACGTAGATACCAGGTAAGTTAGTGGAATTCATTATTAAAGATAGAATTAGTAGGCACATTGATGAACAAAAGCTATTGAGGATCAATCAGCATGGATTCTGTAAGGGAAGATCTTGTCTCACTAACCTGTTAGAGTTCTTTGAGGGGGTACACAAACATGTGGTCAAGGGTGACCCAGTAGATGTTCAGTTTAACTAGACTTCCAGAAAGCTTTTGATCAAGTTCCACATCAGAGGCTCTCCTAAGTAAATTCAGTAGTCATGGGGTAAGGGGACAAGTCCTCTTGTGTATTAAAAACTGGTTAACAGGAAACAAAGAGTGAGTATAAATGGGCAGTTTTCACAGTGGAGTAAGCAGTGGGATACCACAGGGCTCAGTACTGGGTTTGGTGCTTTTTAACTTGTTCATTAATTATTTGGAGTTGGGAGTAAGCACTGAAGTGGCTAAGTTTCAGGATGACACTAAGTCATTCAGGGTGGTGAGAACCAGGGAGGATTGTAAGGCACTCCAGAGGGATCTGTCGAGGCTGGGCAAGTGGGCATCAACATGGCAAATTAGGTCAACATGGGCAAGTGAAAAGTAATGCACATTGGAGCCAAAAATCCTGACTATAAATACATGTTGATGGGGTCCAAGCTGTTGGAGACTGACCAGGATAGAGATCTTGGAGTCATGGTAGAGTCATGGTAGATAACTCACTGAAAATGATGCTCTGTATTCTTGGTGCTTGGGGGCAACAGTGGGAGGGCTTCTGGAGTCTGGCCCCGCTGGTGGACCTCCTGATGGCACCTGGGTTTTGGCCACTATGTGACAGAGTATTGGGGTGGTTGGGCCATTGGCCTGATCCAACATGGCTTCTCTTATGTTTTTATGTTCACTCACTAGCCCTATGCCATTCACACACTTCATTTACATAGCACAGTATCTACACATGAATAAAATGTACATGACCAGTAATCCAGGCTTTCAAAGGTTCCCAGTCATGTGAATGCACATGAAATACACCTTGCTGACTTTAGGGTACAGGCAAGTGGGCATGATCACATTTCCATTTCTGCAGATAGCCTGTACTGATTTATATCATGCACAAAAGAGTATGCAGGATGTGTATACTTGATGGCTGACAGCTGACTACACTGAAAAATATTGTTTGACATGATGTAAGTTGATATAAAATTCTACCCGTGATGTTAAGTCTGTGATGGTCTACTTGCACCTGTAAATCATCTCAATTGAAGTTACAGTTAGGAGAAGAGCAGGCACATGTGAATCAGGCCAAGGATGGAGGACTGTTGGAACAGTGAAGTTGCCATGGGTACACAAGTGTCTGAACCAAATTTGTACTTGAATAAAAATTACAAGTGGGCTCTGCGCTACTGAATTGTGTGTGTGAAATAGCAATGCCATTGGCAAGGGAAGCAGGGAGGTCTGGCTCAGCTTCCCATCAAAGAATCCTTTTGTGAACCACTTACTACAGTGCATGATTATGTCAGCCTCCAGGCACAACTCCAACAAGCCTCAAAGACTGTAAGTGTTTTGCGCACCACTGTGGCCTATTGGCTAATAACATGTTGGGGATTGGATTCAAATCCCAGGCTAGTCATGAGACTTGTAGGATGACCCTAAATTAATCACGGTCTCTCAGCATAACCACTCTGGATCTGGCAGCCCCGCCGCTGTCAGGGAGCATGAGGGTCAAGGAGAAACAGGGCACCATGCTGAGGATAAAGGGAATGTGCCCTCAGAAGGGACCTCTTCTCCACCTGGTGAGTGGGTATCCTTTCGCACCAAGAACCATCCCTGGGCAGGGTGGGAGGGGGACTCTTGGTAGTTGGTGATTCGATCCTTAGGCAGGTAGACAGCTGGGTGGCAAAATCGCATACTGACTGTGTGGTGACTTGCCTGTCTGGTGCAAAGGTAGCGGACATTACGCATGTTTTAGATAGGCTGGTAGATAGTGCTGGGGAGGAGCCAGTGGTTGTGGTGCATGTCGGCACCAACGATGTGGGGAAATGCAGTCATGAGGTCCTGGAGGAGAAATTTAGGCTGCTGGGCAGGAAACCTAGGTCCAGGACCTCCAAGGTAGCTTTCTCAGAAGTGCTACCTGTTCCATGTGAAGGGCTAGAGAGACAGGCACAGATCAGGAGTCTCAATGTGTGGATCAGACGATGGTGTAGAGGGGAAGGGTTCAGGTTTGTTAGGCACTGGGATGCTTTTTGGAACAAGAGGGAGCTGTACAGGCGAGACAGTCTCCACTTGTCCCGAGAAGGAACCAGGCTGCTGGCGCTTAAAATCAAAAAGGTGGCAGAGCAGTTTTTAAACTGAATATTGGGGGAAAGCCGACAGGAGATGAAAAGTCTCTGGTTCGGGTTGGCTCATCTCAGAGAGATGAGGGGGTACCTGTTGCTTTTCTACAGGGAGGTGGATTGAAATTGTCCACTGAGACCATGGCTAGTGACATGGACTGCCTGACAAGGTCTCGAGATTGCAAGAGGAAGGTGGCAGGCTTAACCAGTATGGGAAATTACAGCTGTTTCTATACAAATGCTCGAAGTGTCCGAGGTAAAATCGGGGAGTTGGAGTGCTTGGTGTCAGAGGGAAAAATAGACATTGTGGGTATTTCAGAAACTTGGTGGGATGAGGAAAATCAGTGGGATACGGTGATTCCCGGTTATATATTATATCGGAAGGATAGGGGGGGAAGGGTTGGAGGTGGGGTGGCTCTGTATGTCAGAGAGGGTATAAAGTCCAGAAAGATCGAGAGGCTAAGAGAATTGGATTCGCTTCTTGAAGTTCTGTGGGTTGAAATAGGGGGGCCAAAAGGAAACTTAACACTGGGAGTTTGTTATCGCCCACCGGATCAAAAGATAGAGGAGGATTATAAAATGATGAATGAATTAAAGATAGCAGCTAGACAAAAACACTGTGTCGTAATAGGTGATTTTAACTACCCACACATTGATTGGGTCAATATGTGTTCTAGTCGAGAGAAAGAGATTGAGTTTCTAGACACTCTAAATGACTGTGCTATGGAGCAGATGGTCATGGAACCTACCAGGGGAGAGGCGATCCTTGATTTGGTCCTAAGTAACACTCAAGACCTGGTGAGAGATGTAAAAGTGATTGCACCGCTTGGGAACAGTGATCATAATGTTGTTGAGTTCAACATTTGTACAAATAGGGAATTGGCCAAAAAGACTCACACAACCACTTTTAACTTTAAAAGGGGTAATTTTTCTGATATGAGGGGACATGTGGGGAGGAAACTGAAGGGAAAAGTAGAAAGGGTCAAAACCATTGGGGAAGCTTGGAAACTGTTTAAAACTACAATTCTAGAAGCTCAAATAAAATATATTCCGCAGGTTAGGAAAGGCACAAACAGGTATAAGAAAAAGCCTACATGGTTAACAAACAAAGTAATGGAAGCTGTAAAAGGTAAAAAGGATTCCTTTAAGCGGTGGAAAGCTAGTCACAGTGAGGCTGATAAAACAGAACACAGGCTATGGCAAATAAAATGCAAGTCTGTGGTCAGGCATGCAAAAAGGGAATATGAGGAGCATATAGCAAAAAATGTAAAGACCAACAATAAAACTTTCTTCAAATACATTAGAAACAGGAAACCAGCCAGGGAGGCAGTGGGGCCCTTGGATGACCAAGGGGTAAAAGGAGTACTGAAGGATGATAGGGAAATGGCTGAGAAGCTAAATGCATTTTTTGCCTCCGTCTTCACTGTGGAAGATGAGAGGTGCTTGCCCACTCCAGAGCCGCTGAGTTCGGGAGGGGTGTTGAAAGACCTGAGTCAGATTGAGGTGACGAGAGAGGAGGTCCTAAAACTGATAAACAACTTAAAAACTGATAAATCACCAGGCCCAGATGGCATACATCCAAGAGTTCTGAAAGAACTCAATTGTGAACTTGTGGATCTCCTGACAAAAATATGTAATCTCTCCTTAAAATCAGCCTCCATTCCTGAGGACTGGAAGGTAGCTAATGTCACTCCCATCTTTAAAAAGGGTTCCAGAGGAGATCCGGGAAATTACAGGCCTGTCAGTCTGACGTCGATACCGGGTAAATTGGTGGAAACCATTATTAAGGAAAGAATTAGTAGGCACATAGATGAACAAAACCTATTGAGGCAGACTCAACATGGGTTCTGTAAGGGAAGATCTTGTCTCACTAACCTGTTAATGTTCTTTGAGGGGGTGAACAAACATGTGGACAAGGGGGATCCAATAGATATTGTTTACCTTGACTTCCAGAAAGCTTTTGATAAAGTTCCTCATCAAAGGCTCCTAAGCAAGCTCAAAAATCATGGGATAAAAGGACAAGTCCTTTTATGGATCAAAAACTGGCTAATTAATAGAAAACAGAGAGTGAGTATAAATGGGCAGTTCTCCCAGTGGAGGGGTGTAAGCAGTGGGGTACCACAGGGATCAGTACTTGGTCCACTGCTTTTTAACTTGTTCATTAATGATTTGGAGTTGGGAGTAAGCAGTGAAGTGGCTAAATTTGCGGATGATACGAAGTTGTTCAGGGTGGTGAAAACCAGTGAGGATTGTGAGGCACTCCAAAGGGATCTGTCAAAGTTGGGCGAGTGGGCGTCAACATGGCAAATGGGGTTCAATGTGGCCAAGTGCAAGGTGATGCACATTGGAGCCAAAAATCCTAACTATAAATACACGTTGATGGGGTCTGAACTGGCAGAGACAGATCAAGAGAGAGATCTTGGAGTTGTAGTAGATAACTCACTGAAAATGTCGAGACAGTGTGTGACTGCAATAAAGAAGGCCAATGCTATGCTGGGGATTATTAGGAAGGGTATTGTAAACAGATCAGCCAATATCATAATGCCGCTATATAAATCAATGGTGCGACCTCATCTGGAATACTGTGTGCAATTCTGGTCACCACACCTTAAAAAGGATATTATAGCTTTGGAAAAAGTGCAGAAAAGAGCAACTCGAATGATAAAAGGGTTGGAACACTTTCCCTATGAGGAACGGTTAAGGCGCTTAGGGCTCTTTAGCTTGGAGAAACGACGACTGAGGGGTGACATGATTGAGGTTTATAAGATTATGCATGGGAAAGAGCAGGTAGAGAAAGAGGTACTTTTCTCCCTTTCTCACAATACAAGAACTCGTGGGCACTCCATGAAACTGCAGAGCGGTCGGGTTAGAACGGATAAAAGGAAGTACTTCTTCACCCAAAGAGTGATTAACACTTGGAATTCACTGCCACAGGAAGTGGTGGGTGCTACAAGCATGGATGGCTTCAAAAGGGAATTAGATAAGCATATGGAGCAGAGGTCCATCAGTGGCTATTAGCCACAAGGTATAGCTAGGGGCTCTGGGGCAAGTGATGCTCTGTCTTCTTGGTGCTTGGGGGGGGTCAACAGTGGGAGGGCTTCTAATGTCCTGGCCCCACTGCTGGACCTCCTGATGGCACTGGTATTTCTGGCCACTGTGTGACACAGAGTGTTGGACTGGATGGGCCTTTGGCCTGATCCAACATTGGCGTCTCTTTTGTTCTTATGTTCTCCTCATAGAGTTGTTGTGACAATAAAATGAGCCATTTCCTATGTATGCCATCCATGAACACATGAAATTGTGTTCTATTGCAGTCAACATTGACTGTTATGACTCCCAGTGGCTCTCCAGAGTCTTAGGTAAAGATCTTTCATATCTCCTTCTGTCTGATCCTGTCAATTGGAGATGCTGGGGATTCTGCATGCAAAGTAGATGGTCTGCCACAGAGCCATGGTCCCATCCCATCCCCTGCCTCCATAGCTTTTTGGAAGAAGAGGGAGACAAAGATGAGATAGGTAAATAAACTGGCACATAAGGCAGGAGAGCTTTTGTTGCAAAATGTCTGATCATGGAAAATAACAGTTACATCAGTACCGGTGTAGACAACACCAGCAATGAAGGGCTATCGCTTGGAAATATGTGCAGAAAGACAATCAGGATTGTATTGTGGCTCAGTGGCAAAGCATCTGCTTGGCATGAAGAGAGTCTCAAATTCAATCCCAGGAATCTCCAGATTTTATTTTAAAAGATCAGATAGGGTATAAGAAAGACCTCTACCCAAGACCCCCGAGAACCCTTGCCAGTCAGAGTAGACAATAGCCTAAGGATGTAGAAAAAGGGCCTCCCCATGTTATGCTTAACAGTAAAAGAGCCTCCATCCCATTATTTCCTCCCATTGCTTATCTTATCTGATTAGGCTTAAGACTCTCTATTATTTTCCCCAAAGTACAATGGAACCACAGTGTTTATTATTGTACTCTATCTTGTTCCACAACCTGGATATTTTTAGATGAGTCTCTGTAAAATCTGGGATTTAGTGCACAGAGCCTAATGGAATTCTCTCTCTCTCTCTCTTTCTCTCCCTCTCTTTTTAATGTCAAGTCTCATACCCCCTGAGCCAAAGCAATGCTGTTGAAATAGACATAAAAGCATTTTTGTAAAGGTCCTCTGATTTAGGGGGAAAAACTGTGCAAGAAAGAAGATCATTGGTGGAGGCTAAGAACATGGGAAAGGCAAGAAAACAGCTTCCCTTTCTGTAGAGGGCAGCTTATTGTTGTGAAATCAGAGGGCTGGGTGTTGCTTTGGGGAGCAATGATCGTTTCCTGAACTGGAAGGCAAGTTTCTGGTCTGGCCTCTTACTGTTTAGCTTAGAGAAGTTTATAACAAGCTTTCATTGTTGGTTAGTGGGATGAATGAATAACTAAACAGGCACATAAGGTAAGACAGCCCCACCTCTTTCCTACTTCCAGCAATGTGGTTCTCTTATGTAGCCCTAGCTGCATAATGCCCGATCATCGGAAATACACGGATTCTATCATCTCTGTGTTCTCAGCTATCATCTGAAAGCAATACATTGTTTTGTATGAAATTTAGTACATTCATATGCAGTCTGTGCTCCAGGGAGCCGAAGGCAACATCCATAGGGTTCTGAGGGGCTGCTCCAGCCAAGCAATGACCAGATCTAGACCTGCTCACCTCCATCAGGGTCACAACATTGTGTGTCTTCTGAACATGCCCCGAGCATGGAATAGTTTGAAAACAACATTTGGAGGGGTTTGTAAAATGGGAGCAGATGAAAATTACAAAATAAAATTTTTATTCACTTATAATTTTTGTTCAAGTGATTCAAATTTGGCCTAGTGAAAAACCAATGAAAACTTCAAGATCAGCGGCATTTTGGACTCAAAACAGGACTGGACGAACTGCCTTTGAGGTGATATGATTCACATATAATGATAGAAGCTCGTCATTACATGAATAAGTCTGGAGGATATTTAATCCTGATTTAAACCACAGTTTGGAAGAAGAGAAGAAACCTGTGATTTGGACACTAAAACAAACTGTGGTTTGGCATAAAGCAGACAGGACCATGCTGTATATTTATGAACCATGCCCCTGCTCTCTCATCTCAGCTAGAGTTCAAACCAGTTATCAAAACGAAGGTTCAAAATGGCATGAAGTTCTTCAAATTGTAGATGTTACAAGTTATTGCTTGGATGACACATTCTAGGGTAGCCCCATATCACCGATCAAATGGATGTGGATTGCCTTCAGGGGAATCAGAAATTAATAATTATTCTTAAAAGTACACATTATGGGAGCTAGAGATCATTTTGATAGATATATAGTTCAACAGTGTATGGGGATCAGGACTACAACATTTGGGGCTTTTGGGGTCTTTTAAGATCTAAATTCTATAAGTAATCTATAGGAGGACAAGCAATACTTTATGGACAACATAGCAGTTAAAGTAGCAGACTAGGATCTGGAAGAACCAAGTTGGAATCCCCAGTCTGCCAGGGAAGTCTGTTGGGTGACCCTGGGTCAGTCACTCTCTCTCCACCTAACCTACATGACAGCACTATCATGGAGGAAGGCAGAATGATATCATGAAATGAGTTGGGTTGCCATTGGGGAGAAATGCATGGTATAAATATATTAAAAATAAATATTTGAAATAATGTATTCCATGAAGGCAGGTTTTTTTCCATTAATACCCAAACATCTTACAGATTTAAATTCAGCTAACACAAAACTTTACGTCATAAAACTTGCAGGACCTTTATATCTAAAATACTGGAAAAACACAGGACCCCAAATATTTGATTACTGTTTTATTATAACGCCCCTCTGATTAGCATGTCACACACAATTCTTCAGTATTTAAAGGATGGCAAAAGTCTTAGATTTCTTACTCAAAAAAGTAGAAGCTCTTGTATGTTCTACAGCTGTAATGATCTTCCCCCAAAATGTTCCTCTTGTTGATTCAGGTTTAAGAAAAATGGTGTCTTTACCCTGAATGTATGAAGACTTCTCTTCCAGGTACAGATGACTCTTTCATGTGTTGCCTGCTTTTCTTTCTACCCATCATGGAAATTCTCTCTCTCAGAAAGTAAATATTATGCTCCAAATAGTGATGTCTTTTGTAGTCTTATATTGAATCCAAGTTCCACTGGTAAATCCAACCTTCTCCTTGAAGCACCATCCTATACACGAAGAATCTCTGTGCTAAGGGTTAAAGTGCATGTTCTCTTGTCAATATCAGAAGGGGGCTTGGGGTGTTCTGGATTTACTCCTCTCCCTTCTCCCTTTTTCATGTTTTTTGTCTCTCACCCCACGGGGAAGGGGAGGGATTTTTTTTGTTTTGTTTAGGAAGGCGAGGTGAAGCGAGTACCCCCACTTTCGTGAGTGGTTTCAATGTACCTTTTATATTTATTGGGCATTACATTCTTTAAGGCAGTTCGCATCTCAGTGGAGCCTATGCTGGCGCGGTTCTTCTTCATCCTGAGGCGCTCAGCTTCAATGGACACCCTTCTGTAGAGGTTCTTCACAAAGGAAAACATGATCCCTCTGGCCTTGCTTGTCATGTACTTCTTGGACCTTTCCAGTTGTCTCAGGATCTTAGTACCATTCAGAGAGGGAGAGGTTGGGTTCCTACTGATGTTTTTTCCATGCTTCAATATCACTGGTTTTGGCCTTGCCTGCCCCCCTCGCTTGAAGCTGCCTTTCTTTTTCACAGGCTGATTCCTTCTACACACGGGCTTCTGTCTTTTCAGTGTTGAAGCATGTTTCTTTCTTCTGAATTTAGCAGGCATGGCTTCAATCTGCTTCTTCTGTATGCGCCTCCCTGATTACAAGTGTTAAGACCTCACCTAAGGTGTAAGAATATACTGTCAAGTATTCAAATGTCAGACCATTTCTAAGCTCAGTGATTGGCTGGCATGGACAAAGCTATTGTTAGTAACATTATGATGCCACCTGGAGCGACCCAAGTACTTCACAATGAGGGTCAATACAGTATTCCCTCCTATCTGAAAATGAAGAGAATTGTGACTTACTTTTACAGCTGTTAGAAGGACTGTGACTTGTAGGAAGCTATGGGGATTTTTACATACCTGTAGCAGAGTGTCGATTTCTGTCCATCAGCTTCTTCTGCATTGCCATCGACAACTTAATAATTGTAATATTAATTTATATAATTTAACTCACTGAATTCTCATCAACCACTTCACAACTATTTTCACTTCTGTAAATGTAAGTGTTCCACCTTTTAAAAGGGTGAAACCTATATGTAATACTATAAGAATTAATGGGTGAAACTTCCATAGATGTCTGGATCAATGCATGTATATTCCACTAGCAGTTTTGAAAATAAAAGTTTGCCATTAGGGTTGCCAAGTCCTTACTGTCTGTATAGCGGGGGAGTCCAGCACTGCTCCGGGAGGCCATCGCGCGCTGCAACCATGTCACCCAGAAGTGACGCAACCATGTCGGGCACACCAGGGCGGGGCCACAATCATCTGAGGGGAAACCATAGAGTTTTCCCTCGGATGACCGCGGCCCCACCCCCAACGCACCCAACGCGACCGCTTCACTTCCGGGTGACGTGCTGACGCCGGGCACGTCGCGTGCTTTGGGGGTGGGTTTCCCCCCGGGGCCCAATCCGCCAGCGGCGGGGAACGGGCCTCTTGGGCAGGGGTTTCCCCGCCCCCCGGGGGGACTTGGCAAGCCTATTTGTCATACATATAGATTATTCATACATGTTTATCCCATTCTTCTTCCAATGAGTTCAGGGAGTTATACAAAAACAAGGCCACCTAGTGGGCTTCATGGTGAGCTGGGATTAGAACCCAGGTCTCTTAATTTCTAGTCAAAAACTCCAAACACTGCACTGGGCTGCCCTTCTGTTGAATGAGACACAAATGTGAGACTGTTTAGCTGTAAAAATAGATTTCATTTGAAAGCATTTTCTTCATTCTTATACTGTACAGTGGAGAGAGGGTATGCCTACTCATTTAAATCAAGGGGGCTTAATCACATAAACCCCACTGAATTCAGTAAATGTGTCTGGATTGTGGCCATAATATACAACTACTTAAAAGGGGAAGCCAAGCCAGGGATAGAATTTTAATGCTCTAGGAATTCCACTGTCGAAACATATAAAAGAATAGGAATAAATAAGACTAAAATTGCCTATTCTGTAAACACATGACAATGTATTGTGTCCGGGCCTACCTTTCTTCCAGGCCAGATGGTATAACTAGGCTGTCATGGCAAAGTTGCCTTCAGACTCCAGTTTTAAGTACCATACTCAGCAGGTTCTGGATGCTGAGTCCTTTCCGGTATATGTGTGAATATGTATTTCATTTATTGATTATGTCTTCTCCAGTGTTCCCTCTAAGCTGAGTTAGTGTGAGCTAGTTCACAGTTTTTTAGCCACCAGCTCACACATGGCTCCAGAGCAAACTAATTTATGCAGTAGCCAAATTGCTCACTCCCAACTTTAACCCTACTAGCTCACAAAGTAGGAATTTTGCTCACAAGACTCCACAGCTTAGAGGGCTCATTGGTCTTCTCCCACCCTCCTTCCAAGGAGATCAGTGGTAAGAGGTTCCCAAGTCATCTGTTTTGTAGACAATTGCCACTGCTTGGTCATAGAGCTGGTAAGAATTAAAGTGACTCTTGATTTAATCTTAATAGATGTTCAAATAAAGCACATACCATAAGGAACCAGTTGCCAGCATGGTTAAACAGCAATGTCAAGTAGGCTATAACACACCAGGCATCCTTTAAAAAGCTGAGTCTTATAAAAGTGAAGACAATAAAAATGTATAGGCACTGTACAAACTAGATGGGAAATTATAGAACCAAGCCATGAAGGAATATTCAGAGCTAATCACCCAGAGAAAATCCAAAGCAGGTCTACTCAGAAGTAACTCCCAGTTTATTCAGTAGGGTTTACTCCCAGGGAAATATTCTTAAAATTGCCCTGTCAAGATATAAAAACTAAGAATAAATATGTAATGTGGGAATTAGAATTGAAAGTACACGTTTATGTTCAAATTAGCTTTTGCTGCTGCTGAAAGTTTGGGCTTCGTTTGACAGACGACCTGAAATGTTCATCTGTGTTTGTCTACTCTCTGAATATCTGAGTTGACATTATTAACATCACGGGCCCATGGCTGTGGCTCAGGGTTGCCTCTTAACATTATGCCCTGCTTTATGGGTTCCCTGCAAGTATTTGGTTGGGCACTGTTAGGGACAGAGTACCAGACTCAATGGACCTTTGGTCTGATCCAGCAAAGCAAATGTTTTCTTAAGAATGCCATTCTTCATTACTTTTTCTGCTATCTGGAGAAAATATGATTAATTTTAAATGATCAGCTTTTGTATGCAAAATAGCCTGATGGTAAAAAAACTAGCTTAATATTCCTTCGATTCATTGTCATCAGCAACAAGAGTTTTTCTTTTAATGTGCAAGTCAAAGACCAGGAACTGGAGGGGGAGTAAGGCTGAGTCCAAACTACACAGCACAGACTGTAGCCTGGATTTGCTGCTTTGTTCCTTTCTCAAGCTTAATGCAAGAGCACATTCGAGTGATGTGCCACCAGATGTACCACGTTATTCAGCATGCCAAGTGCATTCTTTCGGGGAGATAACCATTCCAGCAGGTCTATTTTTAATTTAGTTCCTTGATAGAACATTTAGCTGTTTCTGTTAGAGAAGAATTTTGTAATGGGATCCTATCATGTCTATTGGAAAGAGTTCCAGCCTCCCACTACTGAGAAGTGTAAAGCTATTGGCAACATATGGCATCCCTGTGGAGCTATTTAATTGCAGAAAGGGCTGCCAAGAGTTTTTTTTTTTAAACTTGAAGGGGGGAAGACAAAGTTTTATAGTCACCCCATCTTCCCCATTTCAGCATCAAATGTTTAAACAAGACTAGTCACATTTTCTATCTTCCTTATAAATGCTGAAGTTAGTTGTAATAAATTATGCAGTCTTTTTGTGACTAAGACAATATATTGTATATACCAGTGATGAGACTTCCTCTGATATGTACTCTTATTACCCCAGTGGTAAAGAGTATTATTTTAGTCTGTACTTAGAGACCAATTCTGAACATATTTTCCTGTTGTCTCTGTAATGTTGTGTAAAACACATGCGCACGCACACACATTTTAGGTCCATTGTCTGTATACATATTTTCATTAAGATTTCATAGCTGTAAGAGCTAGAACTAGTGAGATTAACCATGAAAGTAGCCATATCAGAAGCCACAGTTTTCTACATGTGGACTGGAGTTTGGCTCAGGCCTCTTCACAGAGGCATAGTTACCATGCAATTAATTTTTTCCTGAAGTAAACACTTTTTAGGAGCAATGGTAACCATGAGACAACACCTCATGCATACAGAAAGACATGGCTTCTGAAATAGACATTGTACATTCAGAGCTACCCTAAATCAAGACAAGAGTTTTAAAGAACCTCTTTACTTGTTACTGAAGCAAGTTACTTGACCAGGAGAACTACAGCAGAAAGGAATTTGGCCTGCCAAATACAGCAGGACACATTTTCTCGTGAGTTTCAAAGAATGACATGCAGGTTTTGCCACAAAGTTTTAAAGTGCATGATGAAATGTGGGTTTCTTTGCCAGGTTTCAAAGGAAGAAACCTGAATATATTATCAGAGAATCCAAGTTCTGCTCATCAAACCCAGATTTGGCACTTTATAAGCAAAATCAAGGTTCAAGCTTAAATCTGAAAATACAGCTTTTTGCAATAACTAGTTTCGACAATAACTTGTAGTCTTACATTGTAGGATCCTATGCAACACTATAAAATGTGGTATACATCGTGCTGAACAGATAGTGGGTCCAGAAGCGAACCTTCTCTTTACACACCTTCCTCGCTAGGGATGCTCAAACACGCACAGGTTCAACTCTTGTCCTGCTCATCAGTTGTGAATGGGGAACTAATTTATCAGATGACTCTTGGTTGGTTGGTTTGCTTCATTCAGCTGAACAGCCCAGTCATTTTTGTGCCGAAACAAGCAGACCTGGTGATCAGTTTTTATTGTCACTATCAAACAGTGTAGTTCAACTGCTGAGTTTTTTTGATGTAAAATTTGCAGTATTCCTACACACCACATAGAATCACAAGTATAAATCTAGGTTGATGGGTGTTCCTCAATTCACATGATCCATTTGCCCATTTTTGAGGTGCATGAATTCTATGATTGCAAAATATCGTTGGCAGACCCCAGCTCATAGCAAAGGTTTCAAGTGGGAAAATGTAAGACTCTGTCCTATGTCTTACCATGTGTGCAGTCTTCATGTCAGGACATAACATGAACTGGAAGAAAAATTGTCAAAATGAAGCTTGTTCCATTGGCCACCTCAGCAATCCAAGTTAGAGATGGAGTGCGGGTATGGGTTGAATTTGCTGGGAAGAATATGACACTCATTGCCTCAATTCATGGCCCAGGTGCATGCACAGAAATAGGACTGGGAGAAGGTTGTGTATCTCATATAAGAGAAGAGCACCTCGTATGACATTTAGCATAGTGAGGATATACTAAATACTTGCTAGACAGACCTGCAGTAATATAGCATCCAAAGTGGGTTGGGCTTCAGTTTTCTTAGGCACCTGTTTTTGGAGTCTCAGGTATTCTAAGGCATGTGTGGAACCTTGGTGGCAGCTTCAAATACATGAACTGAAGGGTTTATTGAATTAATTATGAAGATGAATAATGCAATCAGTACACCAGCCCTTGTATTTGTTTTGGCACTAAATTTAATTTATTTTATGCAATCCCTACATTTTCAATTTTCAGCTTGCTGCAGTGTTTTGCATGGACAATGAATACCCTTGGTGTATTGTATTATTGTATATTTCATGAACACTTTCTTCAGCTTAACAAATGCACTTTAAAATCCTTAACACTCTCTTGCTCCTCTGGTGTCCACACAGAGAGGAGTTAAAGCAAGAAAGGAATTGAATACAGGCTCCTCTTTAAAGACAAATAATACTTTAACTATAAAGAGGATTAATGCTGCTTTTTGTTCACTGAATATTACTGGAATATGACCCTGCTCTTTCTTAATGGCTTCTACCACAGAGAGTATGACAACTTGTACTGCTGGAAGTAGAACCAGGTATTTCTATATAACTCTGCTGACTAGACCTTATTATTGGGGAAGGGGTGTAGAAACACTATTGGTTACATTGATTCTTAATATGTGAATAGAACAAAAAAAAGGCAGCCATCCTGAGCAACCTATACGTACATATGTACATGCCATCAACTTGCAAGGCAAGTGAGCAGCAGAGGTGGTTTGCCATTGCCTTCTTCTGCAGAGTCTTCCTTGGTGGTCCCCCATCTAAACACTGACCCTGTTTGGCTTCCCAGATCTGACACGATCAGGCTATATCATGCCACCTTCCCTCCCTGATCAACCTACTAACTATTCTCTTGGGTTCAAAAGAACATAAATGTGAAGAGGAGTACAGTTAAAAATTGTGATTATGGATAGCAGCACATTTGTGAGTCTGGAGCTGTGCATGTTGTCAAACAGAAAAAGTTCACTTCGGTAATAATTTCAGCAATACAGTATTTGCTTCAGTCTGCACTGCCAATAGTGGGATATAAACTGAACTGGCAGCATGTACAGTCCAGCAAAGAAGTAGTGGACTGATGAAGTTACTGCTGAAGTAAATTACTGCTGCTTGGCAGCGTAGGCCATGGTGGGTGCTGAAGCAGTTTGAAGGTTGGAAATGTGTGCTGCCGCCGCTGCTGCTGCTCCTGCTGCATGGCAACAAACAGGGAGAGCACCCCATTACCCCATGGGGATAGTTTGGCAATGCTGGAGGCAAGTTCAGTAGCACTGCTACAGCCCGATTTTGCTGATTGTTCAGCAAATTATAACATGGGCCACTGATATCACTGACCATCAATGTTCCCTCGGTTTTCTCCCCCTGCTGAGTGAAGCAGTGCACATCCTGAGCTGAATATAACTGCTGTAATCTTAAAATGGGCAATGGGCAGTGCAAGACCCTGCACAGCTCCAGATTGCTGCTGAGCAGGGCTTCCTGTGTTAATGAGCGGCCACTCGTGTGCACAGCTGAGGGGTGCTGACCATAATTGCACAGTGCTGACTTTGCCATACCTGCCTCCAACACTGTTGTGCAATGCCTCCCCCTTAGTGGCTATTAAGTGGCAATAGCCACTATTTCTGTACACCTCTTTGACTTCCACATGACACAGGTGCAAAAGTACCTTAGGGACGCCATCTATGTACAGTTGAACACAATATGAAATATTCTGTGTGTCTTTAAAAACTAGTTCCTTGCAGCTCCTGGGCAACTGCAGGAAATGGGAGGTGGGCCTCAGGAATTATGATCTGACTCTTTAAAAGTCATAACATCTAGTGTGCGCCCGTGTTAGATGGATCAACAAATTCAGTCAGTACTTAACTGGTGTATGGTCAAAGGAGTTTATGGAGTAATACTGACAATGAACAAAACTATCCAGTAACTGTTTGCTCAGAATAACCAAAACCGTAACTAGTCTTGCTTAAAGACATAAATCCATTGCTCTTAAATCATGTCACAGTGTATGCCTCCCTAAATAATAATAAAAAAGAACCTGCTTGAATCTCCTCACCAGTTTGCACATTTTCCTCTTGCTTGATGTACCCAGACTGTTCCCTGCCCTGGTCCCAAATCTCGAAATCTATTAGAGCTACCAAGTTAGAAACACTTTCCTGGGAGTAAACTCTTTGAATAAAATGGGACTTACTTCCAAGCAGATCTACTTAAGATTACTCCCAGAGTCCCACATTTCTCATGCAGATTTAGGGGGGGGGGGATATACATAGTATATGAATGTCTGAATATTACTAGGTCAGTGGGATTCCCTGTAGTACACAGCAGCCTGGGATTCTGAGATATTTTTTCACACCAACATAAGTTTTTCCTGTTTGGCTGAGTTATTTGAGATGCAGGGTCTGGTCTCTAGAGGAGGAAGAGGCAAGCTAAGTGCATTATCCCATTTAGGTGCATCATAGCTCCCCAACGTTATGTATTATTTATACCAGGATTTCAATAGCTGCAAATTAGCATCTTGGTGAATTAAGAAGGGGGGGGACTATGCAAGCTAGAAAAATCTTGATACATAGAGGCTGCTGTAGAACACTTGGAATGGAAGATAAAAGTAGGGTCTCTTACTGCTCTGAAGAAAATAGAAAAAGCAATCAGGGTAAAATATAGCTTAAATTATAAGACTGATGAAATAAAAGTAACAAAATTGGGGCGGAGGTCTAGTTTGGGTGGGGGGAATCTTTTTCTCCAAACAGCAACAAAGAGACTTCTATTAGACAGTCATTTTGAAAAGTTGGACTGAATTTGATTAATAAAGGACAGAGTTTATTCCCAAAAGCCTCTAAAATCAGAAGACTAAAGAGAACATTGTGTAGTCTGGCCAATTTAATTTGAAAATAATCAAGCATACTATGCCTTCTTTGCTTCAGCATTAGGGCCAAATTGTTATTTTCAAGAGAGAGATTTATACCATTACTTTAAAAGCACCTTCCCTAAAGTAGTCTGAGAATAATTTTGAGAACTCCTGGAATCTTCCAAGTTATGTAATTACAGAAAACATCACAAAGATAAACAATAGACACCTAGTCTAGCAAACTGCACGGTTCAGAGACCCAAATTCCCCAAAGACCACTAAATATATAACATACCTTTTTAGGCCAGTTCATGTATTTGATAAAGTCATCTGACTGCTATCTATAAAAGTTTATGCCAAACAGACAAATCAGGGCATAACTTAGCCCATTGTTAAATACTTTTAAATCTCATTGATTTCCATGGAAGAGAATTAAACACATACTTAAGTTGCCTATTTAAAAGAATGAGACTTGAGAGTGCATAAATTAGCCGGGATCATGTCCTTAGTCCCTCGGCAGAAACAGTTATTTGTATTCTTGTCAAAACATGTACTTTTAACTTACAGTATTCGTCAGACTTCTGATTTATAGGGTATTTATCTATGTGGAAGAACCAATTTATGACTTCTGAATCATTAAGGCTTAATTGGAATGCAGGTGATGCCAATTCAGCTTTAATAGTCTCCTGCTGGGAGCAGGGGAATCTCCCACCCCCAGTTCCCTTTTCCTGTAGCCACTCAGCTGGGTGGCAGGAGGAAGTACCTGGAGAAATGGGGGGTGGGTGTGATTGGCACCCTCATCATGATAATGCTACAAAGGTCAAGCTACAACAGATAAAGTAATGTAAAATTAATATTTATTATGTAGTGTACACAATAATAAAATTAAAAACATAGGACCTGAATATCAGGCTGCATTAAGGATCAGAACAAGCTTTATATAAACTGTAATACTCTCTCATACAAAGT
Organism: Gekko japonicus; assembly: GCF_001447785.1. Classification (NCBI taxonomy): domain Eukaryota; kingdom Metazoa; phylum Chordata; class Lepidosauria; order Squamata; family Gekkonidae; genus Gekko; species Gekko japonicus. Next base: position 3,598,730 of record NW_015175358.1, read on the forward strand.
TGATGAACATGTAAAATGACCAACACAGATCATATGCATTTCACCCTCAAGGGCCTTCCTCAGTGGTCAATAATATATTCTATTGAAAAAACACACATCCAGAAAATACTATCCATCAATCCTGACCAGGTGTTGTTATTTCATATATTGTGTGGTGTGATATAAATTTATAAAGTAGGCCCTGAATCTCTTCATATGGTAGCTGCACTCACATATGAATCTTCATTGATGTAACAATCTGGTATAGAATTTCCAATACTTGTGTGTGTCATCAATTAGCAGTTGAAATCCCCATCATGATGATGTCGCATCCCGCATAACCCAGAAGTGACATCATCATGTCAGATGACACTCTAACGTTCACCCAAAACACTTGTCGTTAAACCATACAGTTTTGAGGGAATGCTAGAAAGTTGTCCCTGGTATGATGATGTCACTTTTGGGTCATGCCAGAACTGACATTATCACGCTAGCATGCCAATTGCACCTCCAGCACTCCAGAAGTCCCCGCCTGGCCCCGGTCCATCTCTCACCAGTTGCTAAGGCATGCCTGGTAGCCCTCATGCCAATGGATAGGATAAAGTTAATCTAGCTTTTTACACTTTAGGAAGCTGAATAGTTACAGGGCCCACACACTCCTGATAACTGACAAGCCACCAGATGAGTCACCAATGGTGGGAAGGGAGGCCGAGCTAGGGGGAGCAGAGGAAAAGAGCCTGGAGACAAGGGCGTAGACTTTCCAATTTCTGGGGGGGAGGCTGGGGCTGGGCCAGAGGCATTGCTATGCTAGGTTCTTAAAAGAACTAAGGCCTAGTGACATCATAGGGAGGAGCCAGTAACATCACAGGCCATTGTCACTATCTATAGATGTGGAGCCATGTGGGATTTTGGAAGGGACTCCCCAGAAACTTAGGGGGGGCTGGGAACCCCCCTAGCCATGCCCCTGGGCTGGGCTAAACCCAGGAAAACGTGGGAGTTGGCCAGTGGCTATAGTGGTGTCTCAGCGGTCTCCTGCTGTGTCCTTTATTTAAATTCACTTTTAGAATAGTCACTTTAAGATCTGCAAATATACATACCATGTTCATAAGACAAACCAATGGTCACAAATTTGAAAGTATGGAGGGCAACACAGAAAAGCCTGTAGGGGAACATTTTAGAAGGTTTCCTGGACATTCATTTACAGGAGTCTTGTTTCTGCCTTATTCATATGGGTGACTTTGTACTGAAATTTACTAAATTATGGCATCACAGATGCCTTCGTTTGGTAAATGCATGGCTGAAGTCTCTGAGCCAGAATACCAAACAGTTGCTGTACACTCAATTTCTGAGCAATGTACAGAAATCAGAGTAGCAGCAATCTTCTTCTCACTTCAAACTCATATCCTACAAGTGAGTACAAGTCCCAAAACACTGAGCGTATTCCCAGGGGCTGTCATTCCACTCTGTGACCTGTCATTCCAGTCCCACAGCACAGATTTTATTGCTCGGGATCATCATTCCACTCTGGGTGGGGACTGTCATTCCAGTCCCAGGGCACAGATTCTATTCCTAGGGACCGTAATTCCACTCTGGGGGCTGTCATTCCAGTCCCAGAGTAGCCTATCTGGGCCCAAAGACCTTAATGGAAAAACCATTCCACATTTTCTTTGCAACTTTTTTTGTGCTGCTATGTATTTCAGTGGAGCTCATGGAAGTCAATTGGC
>NW_015175358.1:3601434-3620882 GCF_001447785.1 Gekko japonicus
GGAGGGAGGGAGGGAGGGAGGGAGGGATAGAAAAAAATGGGGAGAGAGGAGTGAAAGAGAGGCAGAAAAACGATAGGAAGATTCCAGTCAAGTGACAACATCCCTGCCAGGAGGGAGGGAGGGAGGGAGGGAGGGATAGAAAAAAATGGGGAGAGAGGAGTGAAAGAGAGGCAGAAAAACGATAGGAAGATTCCAGTCAAGTGACAACATCCCTGCCAGGCTTGCTAGAGTTGAAATGTTCCCGCTTCTGCCTGGCCAGGCCAGCCCTCTCTCCCCTACCCCTCTTCTTTGTAAACACACTTCAATGTCTCTTCTTCTGTCCCCCTCCACCATGGCAATTTACATCCCTGGAACCCGGGCAGAATAGATGTACAGATAGTAGTGGCTCCTTTTTTATTTGCGCAGCTGGCTCCCGTTGAGGTGGAGCATGGCCCTTCCGCCTGCATCTGCTCCCCTGCATGAAGATGAGAGAAGGCGCCTTCTTTGCCCCCGGAGATGCATGGTGAGAGCCACTTCCCTGCTTGCCTCTCTGCTATGGCAGGGCACAGGGCACGTGTGCGATGCAGGCAGGGCAAAGGATCGATGCATAAAGTTGGACTCCCCCCCTACACTGGATCTCCCTCCCATTCTTAGGTGGTGGTGGGAGCAAAAGGGTGCCCGGAACTGGCTGCCCACGCTTTAAAGCAAGCAGTTGGTAGGTGGAACTGCCGGGCTGCTCACTTTAAAGGGTGGACAGCCATTGCAAGCCTCCCCTTTGCTCCCTCCTGTTCCTAGGTGGGGAGGAGCGAAAGGACGCCCTGAACTGGCTGCCCACACTTTGAAGTCTATGTGCACTGGTTGTTCCACGGGAGGCTAGAAAATTTTGGCAGGGGCTCGAGCCCCCCCCCAAAGATGACGCCTATGCCTGGAGACACCCCCCCACACACACTGAGATTAGGTCATGGGAATGAGAGTAGGAAGGGCAGTAAGCCTTTACATTGCAGAATCTCCTGAAGGCCATGGAGGAGAAGGCTGGAGTGACCGCAGTTACTGGAGCTTTCTAGCCAAGGAGAAAAAGGATGCTGGTGCTGTTAACCCCCCCCCCCCTGACCCTGTCTGAAGCCTGGGGAAACTCCTAGGGGAGGGACAGGTGGTGGAAGGGCAACTGAGTTGCCTGAAGGGGAGGAACATCACATATACCTGTGCAATAGGAACAAACTGAATTACTAGGAACATTGCTAAGACTCTCTGTTATGGCTGCTCTTCCCAGTCCAGTGCTTGCTGTAGATGCATCTGGCATTGGCAAGTATTTGAAAACGGCCCAAATTAAATGAATACACATATAAGGACACAGGAAATTCAGGATATTCTGTCTTGCGGTACAGGTTTTTTTATTGAAAAAAGTTGGATCTGAGTTGAAATCTCAGTCATGTCACTTATTTAAATATTCATCAGGCTGCAGGCTCTGTATTTGCATAGTATTTGAGTGGACATTTTGAAATTTGCTAGAAGCTAGAACTCAGCATGTTACTGCATATTGGTGAGAATATCTCCTCTTATGTCAGTGTATCTGTGCATATATCTCCTCCATATGCACCTTCTCATTCTTTAGGATCTACCAGAGAGTCCTAGTTACATATGCTCCTTTTCTATCTGCAGCAAAATCTTATGGGACCCAGGACCACAGTTTTTCCACACTGGTGATACAGTTACCCAGAGAAGCCTGTGAGGCCTCTTCCTTACTAGTATTTAGGCTCAGAGCAAAGGCCTTCCTAAATGGTTTTAATTTTTAGGCTGTGATTACACAGTAAGGCAATTGTGCTTTGTTCCCGATGTAATTATAACCGGAATATTTTTTTCCGAGTTGAGATGTTCACCATCCCTCCCTGAACTACAAGCTTGCCTTCCCCACCTGCCCGCCTCCCCCCCTCCAACAATTTTCCAGCCACTGGCCCGATGAAAAGAAAAGAAAAAAGGCACCTTTGAAAGAGTTCTCCTTTCCGCCTAATGCTGCCGGCTAGCTGGGCGTGCTCCCCGGTGCCGGGGGCTCCCTCCCTCCCTCCTAATGCCACAGCTTCAGGGACTCCTGGGGTGGATTTATTTATTTATTTATTATATTTATACCCCGCCCAACCCGCAAGCAGGCTCAGGGCGTGGATGCCAAAACCTGCTTGCCTGAAAGCCCGCCCCTCAGCTTCCTCCCCCAGAAACTTTCAACACCACCTCCATGCCGGGGGACGGTGGGCAGGACTTTTCTCCAAGCAGGATGTGTGCTTGTTTACTCAAGCACTCAAAGCCGGAAGGTTTTTTTAAAAAAAATTGCACAGAGTGGTCAGACAGCCCTAATTGCAATCATTGTGAAAGATGGCTGTCCAGATGGGCAAAATTACTCATTCAAAGCGCAAGTGCCAGGAAAATACTCGATTTTCCCAGGGGCAGGAAAACCTGGGAGCATTGCGGGAGTGAGCCCACTTCGGCACGGGAGGTGGATTCGCCTGTCTGACCAGCAAATTTAATTGCAGGAGGGAACAGCAACGAAACCCAATCAAAAGGACTGTGTGACCGTGGCCTAACTGTCTTATATTGCCTTAATTGTACACCACACTGACTGCTTTTAGCAGAAAGGTGATTAACAAATTTTACAAATAAATAGCTGTAAGGGAAGATGAAAAACAAGAAACAAAATAAATAATGTGGATGCCTATATTTTTATAGGAAGAAAAATTGTATCAGCATTTGGTGGTGAAAAGACTGCCAAAAGAAAGAATAAAGCAGTCTCAGAGACAATTTAGGAATAAATGCCTGGTGAATTTAAAGGGAACGATCAGACAGCAACATCTGGGAAAGGTGCTGCTTCCATGATCAGCCCGTTTAGCCCTGCCAGGGAGCTGTACTTAAAAGATACTGGTGAAAGTCTGATGCTGATGCTTCCCGGCAGGCCAGTGACAGACTTTCCCCCATCTGATCATTCCATCATGCAATCAGCCGTTTTAAAAAAATCTCTAAGCGATATGCGCATAAATGCATATACAAACAATAGCGCGGAGCTCTGCTCAAACATCACAAAAACTTTAATGTTTATGAATGGCCCATGAATTTAATAAACATCGATAATTGTGATTAGACCTAGAGGGAGGATAGTCCCTCATGTGGTGCTTTAACCATTCGATTCCGCACATGCGTGGAAAAACAAGTACGGCATGAAGCACATATGTGAATTCGCAAATGAATAATTTAAAAAACAGAGCACATGGCTCCTTCAGTGGACACCGTGTAGACAATCCACAGCAGAGTCCGCACACGGTAAAGCGATTCACTGGAGGAGCTGTCTGGTCGTGCAACACTGAATAAAAAGATTGGGATCAAATTAGACCCAGGCCAATCGCGGGATTAGCTGCCCGTCTGAATGCAGCCATAGAATTACAACTGATCTCCAGACTACAGAGATCAGTTTCCCTGGAGAAAATGGCTGCTTTGGAGGGTGGACTGTATGAGATTATACCCCACTAAAGTCCCTCCACTCCCCAAAACCTCCCAGGCTCCTCCACCAAATCTCCAACAATTTCCCAATCTGGATTTGGCAACCGTAATCCCAAAACAATAAAAGCATAAAGCAGTCTCAGAGACAACTCTCTTGATTTCATTGTGTAGGGTGCCATTTGCAGAGACCTGGCCGGTCTGTAGCAATCACTGGTGGATAGGCGGACACCAGAAATCATAGGAAAAAGTTCGAGTCCAGTTACACCTTTAAAACCAACAAAGTTTTATTCAAGTTGTAGAGAAGGCCTAATGAACAAAATATATTGATTATTGCTTGTATTTCAGAGGTCTTTGGAAAAGACATTGGGATTTCCTGGAACAGTTGGAAAAAACGGTTAATACCAAGCAGAATTGTAAAAACAGCTGTCTTATATCCTATTTAATTGTCAAAGAAGGAATTTCTTAATAAACAGGTGTCCTAGTATCAAAAGACATCAGTACACTATTACTGAGGATGGAACAATCCATCATGGTAACGAACTGTCAAAAATTGAAGATTTATGTTTAGGCTTTCTGCTTCAAAGGAACAATTTCAGAAGCTCATTACTGCTTATGTTTTTTAGTACTTTTAATAAGGAAAATCAAGCTAACCTTTTCTTTTAAAAGTTTAAAATGCTTTAACCTACTAATATTGAGTTATTGAGAACCTTATTCTGATCAATAAGCAATATATATATGTGTGCCTTTTCAGCAGCTCTCATTATTTTAAGGCAAATAGACTGTTTGCTTGCATAAAAAGAAATAGTCAAAGATGCTTCCAAGAGCTAATGACCAGGTGTGTAATCTATCTCAAAGTACAGCCAGAAACAGAAGATATTAATCACAAGTCTTTTGACAATTAAAAAGGCCAATTAAAAGTGCAGAATTTATATTTTATACAAGGAGGACCTTTACTGGCTAAAGCAAAATGGCATATTTTTGTAAAACCAGAAAATGTAATTTAGATTTAATATCTTTCAAAAATTCAATAAAAATCCCCTGATTTTGCAAAACCAGAACATTTAATTTAGATTTAATATCTTCTAAAAATTCAATTAAAAATCCCCCGATGGGTTAAAATAAAGGAAAATGCATGTAAGGAGTTTACGTTTTTTGGAATGTCATTATCCTATATTTTTCATATTTTATTCATGTTTTATACATCTTTAGTGGGAATAGCCTGTAGACATGTTATTAAAGTGCTTTTTATATACATATATGCATGTATTGATAAAAGGAACAATATTATAATGGGGAAAGTTAAATCCTGTACTCAGTGAGAACTCAGCCTGTAAGTTCATTCAGAGGTGAGAAAGTCTGGGAGAACAGCCAAGAAGATGCACATATCATTTTTAATAGGACAGGCACCTGCATCATCAAAGATCTGTAAAGTTGAAATGTGGCCAGTAACATCTCGTTTGTCAAATGTAAGATTAATGAATGTTGCAAACAAAGAAAATCAAACTGAACAATTGTAAATGATGCCAGCAGTGATGTAAAATCTGGGCTGAAGTTCTGGCTGTATGGTGTCCCATTTATTTGAATAAATTCTTTTTCCCCCCTCCTTGCTGCCTGGACTGTATCTCACCATGTGACTTCAATTGGCGTACAGCTTAATAAAGTTGTTTGACAGATGCAAGGACCAAACTGGAATAACAAGCTTAGTTTATATGTTCACCATTTATTCGGGTTTAATTCCAGGGGGAAAGATAGGAAATAAATATATCAGAATTGGAGATTGATGGGCAGATGTGTCCTTCTTATTTGTGGGATGCTGAGAGTAATTAACTGAGACCCTACTATCAGGCTCCATCCATCTGCTCTCATGCATGGAGGCAATAACTAACCAACCAACCAAATAAATAAATAAGAAATAAAATAAAATAAAGAGGATGTATAGCCCTTCTGAGGGATTGACGGGAATACAGATGTCACTGTTATTGGTCTGAGGACCTGATAAAGAGTAATTTTCACACATGCTAAATAACGCATTCAAGCCACTACAGTGGCCGTTTGCAAGTGGATTTTGTCATTTTACACAGTAAAATCCAGTTGCAAAGTCCATTGAAAGCACATTATTTAGTGTGTGTGAAAGTGCTTTGTATAAAGAAGGTGCAGACAAGAGCTGTCATGGAGTGGCCAAAGACGCGCTTTATATAAAGAAGGTGCAGACGAGAACAAGAGCTGTCATGGAGTGGCCAAAGACGTGAACTGACTGCCTAAGGGTGCAGCAAAGAGGAGGCCTGAGAGGTGCTGTGAAGGTCCACAAAGGTGTGATCCAGTACCAAGACTCAGGAGGAAATCCTTAGCAGGAGAGGTGTGAGGTAATACCTTCCCCTCCAGGGAAATTCGTAATCACACTCGGCCTATGATGAGGCAAGTTCTTGCCTCCCTGGCAGGAATGGGACTTGGGTGCCTCACCAGGCAGAAGCATAAGGGCAGGGCTGTGCCCTCTGGGGTGCAGAGGGAGTGTAAACACATCATGAACATATTGCAAGAGCTGTAATGTTTAAAAACAGTAAAGTGGCAACTAATGAGGCTTTGGGTTTATATGAAGAAGTCATAGTAATTTGTCTTTAGAATGTGATTCAATCAATAGACAAAAACCACTGCAATAAAGGAAAAACAAAACAATTGATATAAGAGGAGGACTGAGAGGTGCCATAAAGGCCCACAAAGGTGTGATCCAATACCATGACTCAGGAGGAAATCCTTAGCAGGAGAGGTGTGAGGCAATATACAAATATTTCACTGTCATATATAACTGTAGTGTTATTTTTGTTCATATTGCTTTATAAGTATTTGACCAGACTGATTTATGCACTATATATGCATGGGAATTATGATTATTAACTACTATGACTCTAGAAGATAGGGCAAGAAAACTAAATTAGTAATGAAAATAAATGCAGGCCAAGATTCCTTTTTTTCTCCCTCCCTTTGAGCAAAAACTTCAGGTGGAACATGTACTCTGGGAACGTGTACTCTGGGAACGTGTACACTGGGAAGGTACAAATGATGGACTTAAGAATGCAGGATATGTCATCAAAGCCTTTGGTACAAATGATGGACAAGAATGCAGGATATGTCATCAAAGCCTTTCCTAGATTAGCACAAAATCAAAACAGAATTAGCACCTCTTTTGATAACAGCAGATCTTAGCCTAAGGCTGATTCTGCATTGGCTTTTCCCTCTGTTGTTTTACCAAACCCATGTTGGAACAGAAAAGGTGCAGCTCAAAACCACATTCAAATACCCCGGGGCAATGCTGTACTGACTGCAAAGTCACCCCTGAATGGCCATAAATCTATGCAGAAGGTACCATAAAATTCGATGATCAACAAAAGCGAAAGCGGCATGCAGTGTGGAGGGTACCATAAAATCTGATGATCAAAGAACGTGACAGCAGCATGCAATGAAGAGGGGCATTTCTGTTCCAACATGGGTTTGGTATAACAATGGATGGAAAAGTCAATGGAGAATCACCCTGAATGCTCCAGACCAGAGACTGCTGATGCACATGGTAATAATTCACTTAGCACATATAGGGGTTATTTGCCGAAATATATGCATATGCAGTGATGGAGCTGATGGGGAGTGTCCAGCTCATTTTCTCAGATGGACATGGCCCTTGGAAAGAGAGTGATGGAGCCATTCCTGTATATGAAAATCTGGAAAAGGAAAAATTCCCAAGAAGAGCATGTCTCATATTGCTTATTTGATACAATCTGGTGTTGTTGTTTTAACCCTCATTAAAATTACCCCTTACTAAACTCTGTGAAAATAATAGCCAACAAGAATGACCTTGACATGGAATGCAATGTATCTTTCCTACAGCGTTTTACAGGCCCTGTAAGCAGTTGGCATGTTAATAATTTGCACAATGTTCTATTCAAAGGAGAGGCTAAAAGGGTAGAACTTTCAAACGGAGGTGACATTTGAAGTTAAAACAGTTGAACAGACACCCACCCAGCCACTGTTTTGACGATCTTGGGAAAGGGGGATGAAGTGCCAAGTCATGCCTTTGCATGCCCACCTTACTACTGAAAATTTCAGTTGCCTATAGAATACAGATGCTTTCCTATGTTTCTCTGGAAGGGGGAGGGGAAGCCCCCTCAGATGGAGGATGTAATCTTGAAGAATTTCATTCCAGTGAATGGGGGGCAGTTATACCTTGAAAAACATTTTGCACTGAAACCTATCAGATTTATTTCCTAACTAGGAAAAAGGCCCGTTGTGGAAATAAATACAATGGCCTCTAGAAAGAGGCTCTGGGTGGGTGCCCCGGCCTTGGACACTCAGTGTCAATTTGCTGTGGCGACCTCAGCAGGGTATAATGACACTGAGTCCACCATTTTCTCCAGAGGAACTGATCTCTGCTCCCTAAAGAACAGTTGTAATTTTGAGTGATCTCCAGCCCTCACCTGGAGATTGGCAATGATGGTTCCCCAGAAGGGAATAGTTCGTTTGTAGGGTGGAGTCTATGGCTTTGTAGCTGTCCGAGGTCCCACGCCTCCTGAAACCTCACCCTCTCCAGGCTCCATCCCTCACCTCTCCAGGAATTTCCCACCTGGAGTTGGCAACCCTATCTCCTTCCCAGCCAATCATCAACCTACCTTTATTTCCCCCTCACTCTTCAGCTTTCCACCCCCCACACACCTGCAGCCTCTCCCATGCTCTGAAGCCCTGACTGCTACGTCACATTGGCTGACATACGGGGGCCACCTCAGCAGCATGTAAGGATACAGAGCCCACCATTTTCTCCAGGGGAACTGATCTCTGCCATCTGGAAAGCAGTTGTAATTCTGAGTGATCTCCAGCCCTCACCTGGAGATTGGACACATTTTACCTCAGAAGAGCAAACTGTTTAGAATGTTAGAGGCAAAAGCCAATCAAGTTGCATATGCAAACGACCTCTGTGTTCAGAGGCAAAGGCCAATGAGGCTGCATATGCAAATAACTTATGTGTTCTGACTGGCTATGGGGGGGGGGACTGCAAAATGTTTAGAATGTTGGAGGCAGGATTCAGGCAAAGCAGCCAGTGGATAGGGAGACCCTCTGATAGACAGATCAGAGAGCGAACTGATTTTGGAGCGTGTGGAATGTTCTAGAGAAGTGCCACCACCATTCGGCTTTTATTTATAAGGGAGATGTGGCTGTCTTTACTTTGTGTATTGTTGATCTGTTGATCTATCCATTACATTCATATCCTGCCCTTCCTGAAAGATGCTCACAACAGCATATATAGTTCTCCTCTCCGCCATTTTTTAAAAGAGTTTGGCTCAGGATTTTAAAATGACGAACTTGACACAATCCAAACAGTGGGGCATTTTTGTTTTTTTTGCACACTTCTACCAGTACCAGAACCAGGCTCATTTATGTCATTTACCCGGTCACTGGCAAGTTTCTGGTTACCCTGAATTAAATGTGGACATGCTGGTTTCATGAACTCTCCTCCCCCAAGTCCTGAGCTTAATTTACCTCCCAGTGAGCTTCCATGGAAGAGTGGGGATTTGAACCTGGTTCTCCCAGATCCTAGTCTGACACTCTGCCCACCACACCACGCTGGCTCTCAATTATGGAGAAGTATAGTGAAAAAAGTTATTTTGGTCTGAAAATAATCCCCCAAATAGTCAGGCAAAGGCCTTAGAAGGTACTTTTCTCAAGTTATTCTGAGTCAGGATTTAGCGGATTCTATTGCTAAGAATGCAAAAAAACCCACTTCAGTCCCGAACTGCATTTATGCAGAGGCTGAGGGTATAAAGATGTATCTTAGGTAGACACTTGGGAAGAAGGTCTATAGAAGAAGAAGGTTCTATAATCATTACAGCCACTTTATGAATTCAGTTGGAATGCAAAGTAATTTTTCCATATAGTTAAAGGCTTCTTTTGTAAGTACTACTTCTTGTCTCTTGATTTGATTTCCTTGTACCTTTTTTCATCTGGTTTTAATAGGCCTCCCAATTTTTAATAGGCTTTAGAAATGTCTTTTCTCCTCCATGCCTATGTTGTTGATTGTAAGATTGGCTTTTGCATGTCTCCTTTCTTTCATGCCACTGTTGCCAGGGTCGTCTCTGCACTTATCCTTAAAACACATTCTGAGCTGATTTGGTTTACTTCACTGAGCACTTCTGAGAGCTCTTTCTTTGCATTTGCTCTCAACTCTGTTATCTGAATAACATCTGAGGTAATTAATCAGTCTACCATTGATCTGAACACAAATTCCCAGCCTTTCACAGGCACTCATTATGGGTTCTGAATAGATGTTAAAAATGGCAGGTTGATAGAATAGGTCAAGATTGGACGGGTTCTTCGTCAGGTACAAATTCTATCTAAGAACACTCAACTCCTCCTGTTTGAAAGGTAACGGCAGCTGTGCAAAAGAAGGAAGAATTAAAAGAATATCTTCAATCCAAGAAGGGATCTTTGTCAGACTAAAGTTCACCTGTATACATACAGCCAATCCCCGAATGAAGAAAAATCACCATAAATGGATGATTATTCAAATGCTGGGATTCTTTCACTTGTAATTTTGCTTCTTTTAAATAGTGCAATAAAGTCGCACTTTTAAGGTTTGCCTACACTAGTGCTTCATTGCTTGCCATTCCTCCTGTTTTCTTTTCGTTGTTTCTCTGCTAATCGTTATGCATATCCTCCCATGTACATCTTTCCTGGACTGTGGGTTGCTCTCTGGCTAGTTCACTGTGAATGTAGGACATACATAAGCAGTTTGCATTCCCAAGCAATAAGTTCCAAGGACGACATTAGTTTCCTTTGGGAGAAAGAGCACCAGAGGCCCATGGCACCTTTGTAATACAGGACTTGAATATCCAGAATGCTCAATTAACTGGTAGCATCCAGAGGGCAAGCTACCCTCCCAGGGACCATAGCCACCCATCTTCAAATCCTGTTTCGACCTCTCCCACCAGCTAACTTGATGCTTCTGCTGGCCTCCTGACAGCTGATGTCGGCAGCTGATGTCATCCTTGGGTGCACCTTCCCCCTCAGCCTGCCTCAAGTTTTGGGGAGCCAACGCTGCTGCAGGGCTTCTGGGCAGATGGCCCTCTTGCCTGCCTGCTGCATAGGATGGCTCTGTGGCTTGTGGGAAAGCGGAAGGGCTCCACCAGACATGGAGATTGTCCCCCCCGGTGTTCCCAAGGGGATGCAGTTTGCTCACTGTAGATTCCTCCGGGTAGGGAGTAGAGCTGAACAAGACGTTTGAGTATCTAACATATTTAATTAACCCCCAACCCATAATCCCCATGAATGCTGGATAACAAAGCTTTGACTGTATTGCCTTGATTTGCAAATATTAAAGCAGTGTACATTGGAGGCAAACAGTCACTTCTTCAGGAGAGCAATAGCTCTACTGTAAGTAACCTTTGTAGCACCCACCCCAAAGGTACAGTACCAATGAACCTCAGATAGAAGCTCTCTGTTTTCTTCCTCTCCCTGCGTTTTATATCTTAGTCGCAGACTGTCTGGTTTTCTCCCCTGCCACCTCGATATGCATCTTGCAGAGTACCAGTCTGAGATGTCTTCAGTTGCAGGTGAACTGCTAACCCATGCTATTTGATTCACAAAGTATTAGTAATCTGAAAAGTAATGAATGGCGCATGGCCTGTTGTGTCATATTTATAATACTTGACCTCAGGAGTCATGTATCTGATTAATCTCTGGTTCATTCTTTAACATAGGAAAGCAGGCTTTCACTCAATGTATTTGTGAATCATGGATTCAGATTTAAGAGTTAATGGGATGTTAAATATGTACTACAAATATTTGGTTGTTATTTTTAAAGGGCAATTCACCTGAAGGCTTCTTTTGTAAGTGCTACTTCTTGTCTCTTGGTTTCCTTGTACCTTTTTAAATCTGGTTTTAATAGGCTTCCCAATTTTTAATAGGCTTTAGAAATTTTTAAAGGGCAATTTACCTAAAGAAAGCTGTTAAAATATGCTTTAAACCTTGTTTTTTGTTTCTGTTTTTAAAAACTTTTTCTTTTTTTATCCATCCTATGCTTTAATTATTGTATAAGCTGTTTCAGGGCAGAAGGTTAGACTGCAGCATTCTGCCAATTTTATGATTCAATGTAACCATAATGCTGAAAAATAGAATGAATCATGAGAGAAAATTTAAAAAATTATTTGTTCTGGTATAACTCTTAACTTTAGGAGTGGAATACTCCATAGGAGTAAAGGAGGCTGAACCTGCACAGGAATGAAGCCAGTAAAAAAAATCTTGTACCATCTGTACAAACATTTCCCAAGCATGGTAAGCCTTGTGCTCGTGCACCTCATTTACTCCTACTTAACATAAAAAGCTTTTCACAAATTTTCAGTTGCAAATCATCTCCAAAATATTCACTGCAACACTTTCCACAGTACTGTGCACTCTCCTGATATAAAGGGACTTCAGCTGCTAACAGAGGAGATACTGAATAATGTTGGGTAACAAAGCAGCAGTGAAATGGAGCAGAGATCAGAATGGATCATAGCACCACCATTTTCCTAGTTACAGCTGGAGATCTTATCTTTGATTACTGCTGGATTCTTGACAGTGGGTTGGTTTGGAAGATATTTAGCCCTATGCTCATTGAGGAAAGTAGGAGTGAGAGAGAGAGAGACAGAGAGACAGAGTATATTTAGCCCTATGCTCATTGAGGAGAGTAGGAGTGAGTGAGACAGACAGAGAGAGACAGACAGAGACAGAGAGAGTCTTACCTCCCCTGCTTCCACCCAATGAACCTGCCCTACCTTGGATATCACTGGTTGTCCATGCAGGGGCATAGTACTTGGGGAAGTCAAAGCCAATGTGTACAGGTTTAGGTGCAATTTATCCTGGTATTTTCTCTGGGACACATCCCACAATGTCTGAAAGAATGAGCCAGCCATATTATATCATGCAAAATTCAAAAACAAGAATGACATCTGTGTGATATCTTTTATAAGGACCAACCAAATTGATGCAAAACCCTCTGCAAATGTGACATCTGAGCCTATCAACATTGGAATTGGCCCTGCTCCAATCACACTGCTATAAGGACCAAGGTGGGCATGCATGCCAGATGGGTGAAGAGGCAAAGTGCATGCCCACTCTCTCCTCTTGTAGTGTCATCCAGTCTGATGGTTTTCAAAGCCAGAAATTATCTGAGATAGTACACATCTACAAGTCTGGTTAGAGAACACAACCATAATTTTAACAGACCAGTTGATGAATTTTAAAGCTTGCTCATATGTGGCAGTTTGGAGGAGATACTAGTTGTGATTATATCCCATGATATCATATTTCCAAGTATCCCTGTACGATGTGTAGCAATATTTGCCATCCATTATTTTCTAACTAGTTGGGGGTAAGACTTAGGGGAACATACCTCCCACTCCTACTGCCTGCCTGTTTGCCTCTGAGCTCAGCTGAAAAGCTTGAGTCTAACTTTTAAGGCTCTGGGCCAGCCTACCTAATCGAATATCTACTGCAGGGGTGTCAAACATAAGGCCTGGGGGCCGGAACTGGCCCATCCAGGGCTCTCATGTGGCCTACGAGCAACTGGTGCAAGAGAGGGAACAGGGGACTACTGGGGGGGGGGCAAAGCCAGGCCAATTGTGGCTTCAGCATGGTGGAGCAACCTCATCTGCAGCAGTCAAGCAGCATGGGAGCATCTCTCCAGTGCTGCACTGCTGGCTCCCCAGTCCGCCCATATGGGTTTTCCTTTGCACCCCTCCTCCCAGCCCATGAGGCCTTGCAGTGAGGATACACCAACTTGAGCTTACCAGCTGCTGTCCTTTATACAGTTTATATCTTCGGTACCTGGCATTACATTGTATGGCACACATGGCCAGGCCCAACAAAGTGACATTTATGTCAGATCTGGCCCTCATAACAAATAAGTTTGACACCTCTGATCTACTGTATGTTTCATTACTGATTTTATTGCCCAGATAACGTAATAAATGACCAGTGGTGTAGTGATTAGAGTGTTGGACTAGGACCAGGGAGATCTAAATTCCAATCCCTATTAGTTAGTGAGCCTGACCTGGACAGCTCAGGCTTAGCCGGATCTTGTCAGATTTTGGAAGCTAAACAGGGTTGGCCCTGGCTAATATTTGGATAGGGGACCACCAAGGAATACCAGGGTCACGATGTGGCGACAGGTGGTAGCAAACCACCTCAAAACGTCTCTTGCCTTGAAAACCCTACGGGGTCGCCATAAGTCACCTGTGACTTGACAGCAACAATAACAACAAATTAGTGAGCAATGGGTGACTTTGTGCCAATCACTCTCTCTCAGTCTAACATACCTGATAGTTATGTGGATAAAACAGAGGACAACAGAACTATGTCCTCCACCGTGAGCTCCTTAAAGAAAGGGTGGGATAGAATGAACAAGCGCTAGGAGCAGGACCTCCTTCACAGGGCTGCCATCCTCCAGGTGAGGCCTGGAGTTCTCACGGAATTCCAGCTCCTCCTCAACTTCAAAGATCGGTCCTCTTGGAGAAAACGGCAGCCTAGGAGGGAAGACTCTATGGTATACTACAGATTCTAGGTGAAAATCCCTCCCCATCCCCCACTCCATCCACAGGCACTGCTCGGCCCACACCAATTAGCTGGCTGGTGTTGCACATGAAGTGACATAATCACACCCAAATGTCCAGGAATTTACCAGGCCATTGGGGGGACTTACCTGAAGAAAAAGAAAGGCCCACACCAATTAGCTGGCCGGTGTTGCACATGAAGTGACATAATCACACCAGCAATGTCCAGGCAACTCTCTGGTATTTGGTCAAAAGCCCTATGGTAGAAGCCAATTTTACCATAGAGTTTTTGCCCAGATACCAGAGCATCGCCTAGATGGTGCCAGTGTGATGACATCAATTCCTGTGCAACACTGGTGACGAGGCCTGGATCTTTCTCTTTCTCCATCCCCCACTCCCCCCATCCCCCACCAGTTGCCAGGAGGGACCTGGCAACCCTATGTTGCACCCACATTGGTAAATTCTTTACCGAGAGAAGCCTGGTGCCTAGCTTCTTTCCTAGCAGTGTCCCATTAGCACATGACAATGTTCTTGTTTTAAAAGGCCTTTGCAGGTGGTTAGCATGCCAGATTTGCTAATTTTATTTCTCACTGTGCACTTTTTCTGTTTCTATTATTTTTTTACTACTTGTTGCTTGTGTTGTTTTCATGGCTGTTCTACAGCTAGCACAATGGTTTAGTAATTGTGTGAATCCTGTTTGATCCGAAGTTTATTAGAAGAATAGGCTTAAGAGGAAGTGCTTACATCACTAGGGAATGCATCCCAATTTCATTTCTATGTCTTATTGCCTTTGTTAATGCCTTCCACATTTTCCTGCTGCTCTCGGCCTTACAGGGTCCAGTGTTTCAAACTTGGGGGGGGCATAAGTTGCCATTTCTTATATTTTCAAAATAAGATACTTTGTTTTTGTTTATTCATCCCCAAAGCTTCTGGGGTCTCTTGAGAGCTCATTTTCACCTGTCAGCACATAATCTAATGAAGTCTGCATCAATTCCTGGTCCCCCTTTTAACATTACAAACTGCAGGCAGATATTGGTAACACACTCCGAAACATTTTCTTCTCCTCTCCTCCTTTTGCACTTAATATCCAGCCTGGTGAAGAATTCTGAGGAACTGGAAAGGTTGTGCTCCCTATTTAGTGACATTTTGGTTGTTCCTAATAGAAAGGCAGGACTCCACTTCTGATTATCAGACAATGTTACCATTCATAGTAATTGGAGAGAACAAATGGAATGGGTAACACACACACACACACACACACACACACACACACACACACAATGCCAGGTTCTTATGCACTCTGCTGTCTCACACACACACACTGTCCTTAAATGCCAGCATGCCAGGTTCTTATGCACTCTGCTGTCTTCACATTTTGAGGCATACCCAGGCCTGAAATGCATGAATAAACCCCCAGTGCAGTTCCTATGTATGTCCCCAATTGCAAATTTCTATTGGTGTGAAAATCCATCTTTTCCTGTTTATTATAGCCTGGCAAATAGCTGAGCACCCATGCTGGCAACAAAGACTACAGGCGATAACTGAGTTCGCAATGGACTTTCCTCACATTGTGAGCATGCCAGCTGACTGAACTTTATTTGAGAATAATTAATTCCTCACCAACTGAGTATATTTGCAATCACATCTCCCACACGAAATTCAGCTACTGTGACAGCAGATTGAACAGTCGTATTAGAGACGTTGTTACAAAAAAACCAACAGCCTATATCCCCATAGCCTCTCCTGACCTGACAACCATGATCTAAGTGCAGCGTCTTGCTCAGGCATACCTCCACAATGTATGCATGTGCACATGTGCAGGATGCAACTCTGGAATCTGAATCTGGATATGCGCCATAAAAATTTATTTTCAGTTTTGCTGAAATGCATTGGTTAGGAAGAAACAAGGTCTCCACACCAGGAAAACACACCTTCTCCTGGAGAGAGGCTACGTCTGTATGCAGCCATGGTTAAATGCAGAATCTGCTACAGATGTGTGTTCAATTAGCTAATTTAAAAAATGAAACAAAAATGTCATATTCATTACCATCCTTACAATAACCGAAAAAAGGGCAAAGTAATGATGTTCAGGTTATTCTTATAGTGCCTGGCTATCTCATTTAGAGAATCCAGGCAGGGCTCAGACAGAGAAAGAGAAGAGAAAATCAGGAGAGAATGAAACTGGCAGGGTGTGTTTCCAATCAGCAGACTGTCAGCCGAAGAGGAAGTGGGTACAGTAGGTGTGCAGCCCATCTTGCCATAGTACTGCTGCCAGACAAACACTAGCTTTGCCCACTCTTCCTTTCTGCCATCTTTGAGTTATCAAATACAAGCTTCTGTACCTGTTCTGCCCTACTACCTAAGAGAAATAGGGTGACAAATGCAGGTCTCTGCCTCCTTGCTCTGCCCTGCTGCCTGGCTTGCTTAGATTGCCAGATGCAAGCCTCTGCCTCTCTGCTCTACCAGGTTGCCTGCCCACTTTTCTGGTGATCTGAAATCTGTTTCTGGGTCTGCAATGCAAATCTGCCAGACATTTTCTCTAAGGTATTCTCCCTTAGTGACCTCCTCTCTCAGAGACAGGCATGTATTTTGATTGGAAAACAGCACCTACCTATAAAGGCACATGAGGAAAATCAAAGCCCCCTAAGTTCCAGATGCTATTAAAATGCTAGCCTTTGGGCCTGCTGCCTTCTTTTTTAAAATGCTGCCTGCTTTTGGGCATGCCAGATTTCTGCCTCTCTCCAATCTGCAGTCAACAACAAAAATCGACAGCCAGGACAAATAATGCATGCAATCACAAAACAGAACCAAATTAAGATGAATATGTATATTTTAAAAGAGCAAAACAAACACAATTGCATGCCCCTAACTGGCTGGGCTGGGCAGCAAAATCCTATGTCAGTCCAGCTGCCTATACAGGGACCAAAATAGAAGGAAGGCCCCGGTCACACGGGTCGGATATCGCGGGGGGGGGAGGCGTGGCTGTTTGCCCCGGAGCGAACTACCGCCCAGCAGCCGGATCAAATGTCCCACCCAATGTCCTGTGGTTGGGGGGAGGTGCCGATCATACCTCACTCCTGCGGCGCGGCAAAGAAGGGGCGCCGCGGGGGTTGTGTTGTTGTTTTTTAACCCAAGTGTTCGCATGCGCCATTGGGTGCTTGTGCGCACCCGTGGAGACTTGACAAAAAAACAACACGTGGGCGGGCACCGGATGCCACGAGCTAACACCGGAAACGTGATCTGACGCCCACCCTTGCCCCGCAGTTTCCAGAAACTAGTACCTCGGAGGTACTAGTTTTTTACAGCGCATCTTCGGAGTGAAGCCTCGGGTGAGCCACAGGAGCTCTACGCTTCCCAGATGTGGCAGTGAGATCGCGCCCGGAAAATCCGCCTATTTTCCGTCTCTCTAGCGTGCCTAATGCTCCGTGTGACCGGGGCCGAAGATAGCTAAATGACTGTCAGTCAAAAGTTAGAGATCTCATCTATATAGCAAGGCAGGCAATACCCTCTGTCTTCACAAGATCATCTATGAGCATTTGACCAAATAAATTTCTTAAATTAGGTTTTGTTTTTAAGGTCTACTTTGTTGCATACTTTCCAGAACCCAAGAAGGCTTAGCAGAAGGGCTCTCCTGTTGCTGTTTAATGTTCTAGCCCTTTTACAAGCTCAGGCCAGTACTTTTTTGTGCATGCTAAAATGGCAAACTTATAGGTGCACAACATAAAACAGGAGGAGCCTAATTCTGGGCTAAGCTTAGCCTTGCAAAGGACTCTCTGCAGAGGAGCAAGTCCTCCCAAATAACTGTCTTCAGTTCAGCCTAGCAATACAACAGTATTGCAAAGGGGAAATACCTTTAGTGATATTCACAGAAACGGTTACAGAAAAAGAGAAACAATCATCAGTCAGATGGATAATTTCAGCTATGCAGGTAAAACGAAACAGAATTACCATTTTCTTTTCTTTTCTTTTTTTAAAAATGAAACGAAACAGAATTACCATTTTCTTGTCTTTTCTTTTCTTTTCTTTAAAAAAGGAGAGGATTTATAACAGATACTGTTTTGTAGCCCTGTGCCTACACAGGTCTCAACGCACATTTTTGCCCTGTGATAGTCATCAACAAATGTGCATGACAAGAAAACCAGATCCTATATCAAAGGCAGCTTGGTCACATCTTCCGTGAATCTATTTCGTTTTAGAGACTCTGCCTCTGTCACCTTGTGCCCAGAGGCATGCTTTAAGATAGGGGACACAGTCTCTACTGTGTAGGTTAAGAAGCCTTGATTGCAAGATAGCTTAAGCAAACAATAAAATATGTAGAATGAAGTGTGTGGCAGTAATGGAGAATTTTAAGTTCCCGTGCATAAAGTGCAGGACGTTAAGAAGAGCATGTTAGGTGAGAGGTTTGTTTAAAGAGGACAAGATTGCTTTTTGACTTGCTTTGGCTGCAGAGGATGTTCCATCATTAGCGCTAAGTGTCGGCTATATGGGATGTGATTATGAGATGCCTGCAGTGAAGGGAAAGGGGGACTTTGCTAACTTTGTTGCTCAAAAACGAAAACACATGATTTGGGAAGAAAGATTCTGCTAGGATATACTATCCTGTTGTGGAAACCTCATAGATAAACATGAGTCCTTGCCATCATACAAGTGCCCATGCCCTAAGGTTCCATATTCAGGCCATGAGGATTATTTCCTGTAAAAGGTTTCCCTTGCTCGAAAAACCTGGGGCTAATTTCAGGCTGGGCATGAGGCTGGCAGGGTCCATTTTAATCAGCCCCACTTTAGCATCTGTATGACAGCCATAGATTCCCAAATAGCATTCACCGCCTATCGGCAGTCCTTCCTAGTTTGTGTTATTTACAGGAAGTGGTGTTCTGGCAGAGAGGAAATGCTAGCTCTGTGGTAGCCTTGGGGATGTGTGGAATGGCCAGGTTGGGTTGCCTACTCCCAGGTGGGGGGCCACCAATCTCCTGGAATTACAGCTGATCACCAGGCAGTTTTTAAGGTCTACTTTGTTGCATACTTCCCAGAACCCAGGAAGGCTTAGCAGAAGGACTCTCCTGTTGCTGTTTGATGTTCTAGCCCTTTTACAAGCTCAGCCCAGTACTTTTTTGTGCATGTTAAAATGGCAAACTTATAGGTGCACAACATAATACAGGAGGAGCCTAGTTCCGGGCTAAGCTTAGCCTTGCAAAGGACTCTCTGAAGAGGAGCAAGTCCTCCCAAATAACTGTCTTCAGCCTAGCAACGCAACAGTATTGCAAAGGGGAAATACCTTTAGTGATATTCACAGAAACGGTTACAGAAAAAGAGAAACAATCATCAGTCAGATGGATAATTTCAGCTATGCAGGTAAAACGAAACAGAATTACCATTTTCTTGTCTTTTCTTTTCTTTTCTTTAAAAAAGGAGAGGATTTAT
>NW_015175358.1:3621158-3632558 GCF_001447785.1 Gekko japonicus
TTTGGCTGCAGAGGATGTTCCATCATTAGCGCTAAGTGTCGGCTATATGGGATGTGATTATGAGATGCCTGCAGTGAAGGGAAAGGGGGACTTTGCTAACTTTGTTGCTCAAAAACGAAAACACATGATTTGGGAAGAAAGATTCTGCTAGGATATACTATCCTGTTGTGAAAACCTCGTAGATAAACATGAGTCCTTGCCATCATACAAGTGCCCATGCCCTAAGGTTCCATATTCAGGCCATGAGGATTATTTCCTGTAAAAGGTTTCCCTTGCTCGAAAAACCTGGGGCTAATTTCAGGCTGGGCATGAGGCTGGCAGGGTCCATTTTAATCAGCCCCACTTTAGCATCTGTATGACAGCCATAGATTCCCAAATAGCATTCACCGCCTATCGGCAGTCCTTCCTAGTTTGTGTTATTTACAGGAAGTGGTGTTCTGGCAGAGAGGAAATGCTAGCTCTGTGGTAGCCTTGGGGATGTGTGGAATGGCCAGGTTGGGTTGCCAACTCCCAGGTGGGGGGTCACCAATCTCCTGGAATTACAGCTGATCACCAGGCTACAACGATGACATAGCAGACATTATAAGAATAAAGAGAAGCCAATGTTGGATCAGGCCAATGGCCCATCCAGTCCAACACTCTGTCACACAGTGGCCAAAAATACCAGGTGCCATCAGGAGGTCCACCAGTGGGGCCAGGACACTAGAAGCCCTCCTACTGTTGCACCTCCCCAAGCACCAAGAAGACAGAACATCACTTGCCCCAGCATTTGCAAAAGCTCTGTGGCAAAATGATAGAGTTTTCATAAATGCTACAGCATCTTAAGATGTCACTTCCAGTTTTTACCAGTCAGCATCTCCAACTTTTTCCCCAAGGGTTGCCATTCTTTTTCAATTCACTGAGATTCAATTCATTGAATCATCAAGATGGCTAAACAAAGTACTTAAAAACCACAATATAAAATTTAAATCAACAATGAAATAAAACAACAAGAATATATGTAAAACTAGCAGTAAAGGAAAATGGGAGTGGTGGCAGCATCAGGGCTGGCCCCAGCTTATTTTGCACCCTAGGTGAGGATCCCTTCTGGCGCCCACTCCCACCACCGTGCGCCCACCAATTTTAAAAAATAAATCCATTTTAGGAAGAATGAAAATCCAAATAATCAAGAAACTCTCAGAGTATGGGGGCAGGTGCAGTTTGGCGCCTCTAAGGGCCGGCCTGCTCTAGGTGATCGCCTAGTTCACCTAGTGAGTGAGCCGGCCCTGGGCAGCATAGAGCTAAATGTTAAGTAGCCAGAAGCACACACACCTGGTCTCTGTCAGAGCTTTTCATTTGCCTGATACTAGCACAGAGGTAGCAAAGCCTATCTTTCTAGGGAAGGAATCCCGCTCGGTGCCACTGACAAAAAGTTTCTGTCCCACATCACAAATCCACTACACCTCAGGTAATGGAGGTAAATGCTGCAGGGTCTTTAGGGCTGGGAAGTTCTAGGAGATTTAGGGGTGGAGCCTGGAGAGGGCAGAGACCACAACAGGGTATATTGCCATAGAGTCCACTTTCCAAAGCAGCCATTTTCTCCAGTGGAACTGATCTCTGTCAGCCGGAAATCCGTAATAATTCTGGGAGATCTCCAAATCACACTCAGCAGTTGACACCCTACCCTTCAGGAAGATCTTAATGATCAGCAAGGATCATAGGGGAGAAAATCCTTAAGGTTTCCTGAACCAGGCCTTGGACTATTAAAATTGGTAACTTGAATTAGGTCTGGAAACCAACTGGGAGCCAGTATAGTTGTTGCAGATTCAGCATTATGTTTCATGTGGCCTGCCCCAGTTAGGGTAGTCAGGTCCGTCCGTCCCCCCGGTCACCGGCAGGGAATGGGGGGTATGGTTGCCAGCTCCAGGTTGGGAAATTCCTGGGGGTGGAGCCTAGGGAAGACAGGGACCTCATTGAGGTACAATGCCATACAGTCCACCCTCCCAAGCAGCCATTTTCTCCGGGGGAACTGGTCTCTGTAGTCTGGAAATAAGCTGTAATTCCAAGAGATCCCCAGGACCCACCTGGAGACCAGCATCCCTAGCCCAGCTGACACTGTCAGCTGTATCCAGGGCCTGCTGTACTTTCCAGGCATTTTTCAAAGGCAGCCACACATGGAGTGTAGTCCTGTAGTCTAGTCCACAGCTAGGCCAGTGAGCCTTCCCTCCTGCACCTGGCAGCCCCCTCAGGCCACAGGGTGACTGCCCACGTGTGAGAAGTTACTTCCTCTTGCTTGTTTGGGACCAACAGAATGAGTGATGTTTCTCTTTCTGCGAGACTGAGAAAATAACCTCCCTGAGCTGAGTTTGGGGGAGGAGGAAGACAAGGGAATGAAATGTTAAAATGCTTTGTGATGGTGTTTGAGCACATAATTAGGCAATTAGATGTATTAGAAGATGACAAACCACCAGACCTTAGGGAATTACATCTTTGAATGCTAAAACAGAAAGCAGGGAAATCAGAGCAGTCGCAGCCAATAGTATTAATGAGACTTGGTATATCTGTTGAATTAAGAAAGAAACGTGTTGCACAATGAGGCCCCAAGCAGGTGGCTGGTGTACATCTGGTTTTTTAAATAGGCACCGGACATGGAATCTTGAAACTGCATCTCTAGCCACAGCTGCTTGGTAACGGATGGATGTAACTGTACAACAAATGGATGGATGTAACTGTACAACAGACAGATGAATGGAAAGAATACGCCAGAGGTTTGTCCTGCTGTAACTGCTCAGTTCCATGGGTTAAGGAACTATGCCTTGTATACTGGATTGCTAGCTTATGGTGAGTTAGGAGCAGCTGATGTTTCTTAAAAAGCCCCATGTATGTAAGATTTCTTCAGACAGCTACTAGCAGCCAGGACAAAAAAAGCCAGAGTGAAGCTTAAAAATTCTTTATCTAGAAATTACTGCTAGAAATTACTATTGGATGAATGGTTCCCAAAGTTCCTCAGTTAAAGTAGAGTACCTAAACTATTTGCCGCCCAGGGCAGATAATTTTTTAACACCTCCCTCCTCTATTTTTTTTTTTTTTTTTGCCATCAAGTCATAGCTGACATGGTGACCCTGTAGGGTTTTCAAGGCAAGGGACATTCAGAGGTGGTTTGCCATTGCCTGCCTCCATGTCGGCCCTGCTTAGCTTCTGAGATCTGATGAGATTGGGAGGGGCTGGGGCTATCCAGGTCAGGGCCTCTCCTCTATATGAAAAAATTATTTTCAGTAATAATCTCCCTTATAAATAAAAGCCAAATGGTGGTGGCACTTCTCTAGAACATTCCATTCCTGCCTCCAACATTCTAAACATTTTGCTGTTCCTCTCCCCCCCATAGCCAGTCAGAACACAGAGGTTATTTGCATATGCAGCCTCATTGGCCTTTGCCTCGGAACACAGAGGTCGTTTGCATATGCGACTTGATTGGCTTTTGCCTCTAACATTCTAAACAGTTTTGCTCTTCTGAGGTAAAATGTGTCCAATCTCCAGGTGAGGGCTGGAGATCACTCAGAATTACAACTGCTTTCCAGATGGCAGAGATCAGTTCCCCTGGAGAAAATGGTGGGCTCTGTATCCTTATATGCTGCTGAGGTGGCCCCCATATGACAGCCAATGTGACGACGTAGCAGTCAGGGCTTCAGAGCACGGGAGAGGCTGCAGGTGTGTGGGAGGTGGAAAGCTGAAGAGTGAGGGGGAAATAAAAGTAGGTTGATGATTGGCTGGGAAGGAGATAGGGTTGCCAACTCCAGGGGTGAAATTCCTGGAGAGGTGAGGGATAGAGGGATGGAGCCTGGAGAGGGTGAGGTTTCAGGAGGCGTGGGACCTCTGACAGGTACAAAGCCTAGACTCCACCCTACAAACCAACTATTCCCTTCTGAGGAACCATCATTGTCAATCTCCAGGTGAGGGCTGGAGATCACTCAAAATTACAACTGTTCTTTAGGTAGCAGAGATCAGTTCCTCTGGAGAAAATGGTGGATTCAGTGCCATTATACCCTGCTGAGGTCACCACAGCAAATTGACACTGAGTGTCCAAGGCTGGGGCACCCACCCAGAGCCTCTTTCTAGAGGCCATTGTATTTATTTCCACAATGGGCCTTTTTCCTAGTCATGAAATAAAACAAATAATAATAATGGCCAGAAAATAGATTCAGGTGGGTAGCCGTGTTGGTCTAAAGCAGCAGAACAAAGTTTGGAACTAAAGGTGCCACTGGACCCAAACCTTGTTTCACTTGCCATAAAAGAAACTCAGCCAGTGAAAAATTTCATTTCTTTAACTTTGTATATATAAATATGTCAGTAAAAAACCACCAAATTCCACCATGAGATCCAGTATGGTGAAGTGTTTAAAGTGTCAGACTAGCATCTGGGAAATCCAGGTTCAAATCCTCACTTGTGCCATAGAAGCTTGCTGGGTGACCTTGGGCCAGTCAAACTACTCTCAGTCTAGCCTGACCTAGACAGCCCCAGCCTAGCCAGATCTCGGCAGATCTCAGAAGTTAAGCAGGGCTGACAAAGAGGAAGGCAATTGCAAACCATCTCCGAATGTCTCTTGCTTTGAAAACCCTACAGGGTTGCCATAAGTCAGCTGTGACTTGACAGGGCGGGGAAAGTTCCATCACAGCACTCATGTTCTGAGCAGGCACTTGAAAGGGCTTCTGTTTTCCATTTTGAAGCCCAAGACCTGACCATCCCAAACATCTACAAGGCATTTTTGAAAGCTATGAGTCTGCCTTTGTACTAACTTTTACTAACTAACACTAGCCAAAGCTTCAGAAAATAGTGATCACAAGCTTCACCAGACTGGATGTTAACAAACACACTATCCCCAAAAGAAGGTACCCCCATCCTCTATTATTTACAAAGGACTAAAGTCGGACCAGAGAATCTCTGCAGTAGAAAGTGAAGGTGTGGAGGGCATTTTTGCAAGCCCAGCAAAACCAGTGCAATGTACAGAGTGTTCAGCAGAACCCAGTGCCATTGTGGGAATGCCAGCTGATGTCAAGCACAGAAGCACATCGGGGTGGATTGGAAGCTTAGTAGAACCAGTGCAATGTATAGTGCCCAGCAAAACCCATGCCTTCTGTTCATAATATTAACAAAGATTTGCTACTATACTACTCTTAAGTACATTCTGTCACCAAGCAGGATAGGGACCAAGAAGTGAATATAAAGGGGGGGAGCCCTGGGGAGGGGGAAAATTGGGTGAAGACAAACAGAAATGAATGAGAAATATATGGAAGAGAGGGAGAGAAATTAAGAGAGGGAAAGGTTGTTTTATCTTGCTGCAACACCCTAACTACTGTTTTGCAGATCTGGCTGAGCTGAGTGCAAGGGAAGGAAGAGAGAAAGGCTAGACTCTTGGAGAAAATGACATGCATACTGCCAATTGCTGTAGCAGCTATCAGTGTGCTGGCTTGATTGCATGATCTGTTAAGCAAGTTTGCTTCAGTCTTGGAGAAAGGGAAGTTTAGCCAATCCAAGGCCCCGGTCACACAGCAAAGTTGCCGCGGGAGAGGCACGGATGGTGGGCGGATTATCCGGGCGCGATCACACCCCAACATTTGGGAAGTGGAGCACACCCGTGGCTTACCGCAGACAATGCACATTAAAAAACTAGTACCTCCAAGGTACTAGTAAACGTTTGCCACAGGCTGCCTCCAGACGCCCATGGTGTGATCGCGCCGGCACGCGGCATTCCCCTCCGGTCCCTCGTTTACCCGCTGGCACCGAGGGAAGGACCGGTGCGTCTCATCACGTAATCCCAGATAAAACTGTGCTGGGGCAATTAGCCACGCCTCCCCCCGCAATATCCGGCCAGTGTGACCGGGGCCCTAGAGCGCTTTTTACTATGCTCAGACTTCCCTATGCCCATAGCGGCTGTAGCCAGAATTGCATTTTAAAAATAAAAGGAAAGATGGCTGGATGCAGCATGACACTGGCTTCAAGGGCCCCCTTCAAGGACCTTCCTCAAGCTGCACCCAGGGCAGGCCGCACCCCCACCCCACCTTGGTACACCACTGCTCTGTTATATCCATTCCATTTTCCAAAACTGTGAGTTTTATTAATACATAGATTTCTTTGCTCTTATTAATCCATTCTTCAGCCTCAGGAAGTATGCCTGCTTCCAGCATCTTGCAAAGACAATCTGGCTACTGCAGTCAGATATAAAACAATAGTACATAGCTTCTTAGGAAACACTGGTAGATGGTTAAGCAAAAGAGTTTCTATAGTATAGCAAAAGTTCAAGCCTAGTCCACTGTGTTGGGCAAGTCCATTTTTCATTATATCTATAAAGGATTGCAAACATGTTTTTGCCCATGTACATGACCACCACATATGCATGAAGTCAGCCTTAGGGTATTTATAATGCCAGCATGCACCAACAGAGAGCTTATATATTTTCGCCAGTCTTCGTGATGTTAGATATCACTGTTAGTTCCCTTTCTCATCTACACAGAAACTGAGAGAGCTGCCCCTGGAATGTTTTATTGCTCAGGAGAGAGGGGAGCATTTAGCATGATGGTATTTGCCTCCCTTTGTGTCCATATGTGGATGGGGAAATTGGCAGATTCGGTTGGAGAGAATCTCTGTGGCTGGAAGAATCTTCATATCTTGGACAAAAGTTTTCAGAAGGTCAGAATTACCCCCTGCTATCCCCAAACCTGCAAAAATGAGTCCAAATGCTAATTGCACATATGGGCTCCCTCGTGTTACCAGAGAGCATCCTCAGCACCAGAAGTCAGTACACAACCTAAGGCATCCAACAGAGGAAATGGTCTTGGATGAGGGGAAACAAGTGGCTGGGCAATGACAGACAGATGATCAGCCATCCTGAGAGCTCAAAGATACGGTTCCAGCCTCCCCAGGACTCATTTAGCTACTAGAAGAATTAATTGGCTGGGGTGGAGATGGAGAAAGGAATGAAACAACCTCCTCTGTCTTCTCTCTCCGCACTTGTGAATTCTCCATAGGATCCCTCAACAGACACTGAACCTTCAGCCCTAAAGCAAGCTTTTAATGTTGCCGACTCCAGGTTCAGAAATACCTGGAGGTTTGAGGGGGGAGCCTGGGCGAGTGGGGTTTAGGGAGGGGAAGGACCTTGGTAGTGCATAATGCCATGCAGCTGACCTTCCAAAGCAGCCATTTTCTCCAGGAGAAGTGGAATAAATATTTTAAATACATGAATAATAAATAGGTGATTTATGTAGTCTGGAGGTCCGTTGTAATTCTGAGGTATTTCCAGCCCCTACCTGGATGTTGACAACGCTCCAAGCTTTTCAAGAAGACTGTTGTTCTGTTCCGCATTGGTGAATGCTCACTACAAATAGCAGATACATTTTTCTGATGTCCTTCATTCATATGGACACATCCAGTAGAAGAAAAGGGTGTGTGGTTAAGGAAGAAAGGATAGATGAGTCTCTGAAAACTTCCTTGCCTTTCCCTGCTCTTTCTGCATGCTCCTCTCAGAGGCCCTTTCACTTTCCAGATGAGAGAAGTAGGTCTGAATACAGCATTGGGAGGGTGAGTTAATATTTCTAGTTTTATTCTTACTGCCTCAGTGCAGCCTGATACCTTTTTATACTTTTAATGGCTGCCGCACGCTGAGCAGATGTTTATATCGCTCCTTTCCACAATGACACCTGGCTTTTTCCCTTAGCAGTTACAGTCAATTTAGAACCCAGTAATGTGCATGAGTAGTCCAAATTGTCCCTTGCAATGTGCATTACCTTGCACTTATCAGCAATGAATTTCTTCACTATTATGTTGCCCTTTTGTTCTTTGGTAGGCCTAACTGAAGTTCCTAACAATCATCACCACTTGACTGTCCTACATAATGATGTGTTGTCCACACATTTCCCACCTCCCGACTCAGCCCCTTTCCCATATCTTTAATGAGTCTATTACAGTATGGAGATCCTAGTGTAGATAACTTTGGTCCCAAACTATTAATACCATTTTCCTGTGTAATTTAACTATTTATTCTTGCATCTGTTC
Source organism: Gekko japonicus (assembly GCF_001447785.1). Taxonomy (NCBI): domain Eukaryota; kingdom Metazoa; phylum Chordata; class Lepidosauria; order Squamata; family Gekkonidae; genus Gekko; species Gekko japonicus. The sequence continues at coordinate 3,629,184 of NW_015175358.1, forward strand.
CTTTCTCTCAAGTACAACAAGCTGGAAAATAGATGGGCGATCCTCCTCCACTCAAGGTCATGGGCCAACCTACTCATGAAAATACAGATTCTGTTAACCCCACCCCCCCAAGAAAAGTTCTTGTTTTTTGAGTTTTTTCTTTCCAGCACTGGAGATCTGAGGATTTACCACAGGACTGGGTATACTTGTCTCTGCCATTTTGGGTGATACCTGGTCATCATGACAACATCTGAAAATGACGGATAGAACACAGACACACTGATTGTCAGATCTGAAGCAAACAAGGATACCAACTTTCCCTCAGATAAGGAAATACTCGGCAGTGCTGCTGGTGAGGTGGCGACAACATTCTGGGTGCTCTGCGCTCTCTCTAGGCCCATCGACTCAGTCAAATGTTTTTGCGTGATTTCTTAGTTGGCTCTGGATTAAGTTGGACTCAGTCAAGTCATGTTTTTGTGTGATTTCTTAGTTGGCTCTGGATTAAGTTAAAGAATCTTTTTCTGGGAGGGGCACTGTACACCTCACAAGCCCCATTCAAAAACTTCAAAAGGAAAGGGGAGATCACACTGGCATAGGGCTGCCAACCTCCAGGTGGGGCCTGGAGCACTCCTGGAATTCTAACTGATCTCCAGATGACAGAGATGGGTTCCCCCAGAGGAAATGGCTGCTTTGCAGGTTGAACTCCATGCCAATATACCTCATTGAGGTCCCATACCTCACCCTCCCCAGGTTACACCATCAGATCTTCAGGAATTTCCTGAAATCAGAATTACATAGGAACATAAGAAAAGCCCAGCTGGATCAGACCATATAGTCCAGCATCCTATCTCACACAATGGTCAACCAGTTCCTCTGGATGGCCAACAACAGGGCATAAAACCCAAAGCCTTCCTCTGATGTTGCCTCCAGGCTCTGAGATTCAAAGGCTTAGTGCCTTTGAATGTGGAGGTTCCCCTCAGTCACCATGGCTAGTAGGCACTGATAGACTTATCTTCTGTGAATCTATCTAATCCCCTTTTAAGGCTGTTTATTCCTGTGGCCATCACTACATGCTCTGGCAGTGAATTCCACATTTTAATCACTCTTTGTATACAGGAGAATTTCCTTTGGTCCATCCTTAACCTACTAGCCATCAGCTTCATTGGATGCCCTTGAGTTCTAGTATTTTAGGAGAGTCGAAGTCCCGTCGTTAGGGGGGAGATGCTGACTAGACAGCATAATTTTATAAACCTCTACCATTTCCTGCCCCCTTAGGCATCTCTTTTCTAAACTGAAAGGTCCCAGACTCTTCAGCCTTTCCTCATAGGGAAGGTGCTCCGACCCCTTAATCATCTTGGTTGCCCTCCTCTGTACTTTTCCCAGCTCTGCAATGTCCTTCTAGAGATACGGTGATCAGAACTGTGCACAGTATTCCAAATGAAGCTGCACCATAGATCTATACAGGGGCATTACAATATCGGCTGTTTTATTCCCAATTGCTTTCCTAATAATTCCTAACATAGTCTTTTTCACTGCTGCAGCAAACTCGGTTGACACTTTCATTGAGCTATCGACTAGGACCCCAAGATCTTTTACCCTCTCAGTCTCAGAAAGTTCAGACCCCATTAGCCTAAACCTGAAGCTGGGATTCTTAGTCCCAGTGTGCATCTTCTTACACTTACCAACAATGAACTTCATTTGTCACATTGTCACCCACTCACCCAGTTTGTGGAAGTCCTCGTGGAGCTCTTCACAGTCAGCCTTGGTTTTCACATCCTGAATAATTTGGTGTCATCTGCAAACTTGGCCACTACACTATTCACCCCTAGTTCCAGATCCTTTATTAATAAATTAAATATACCATCCCCAATACCAAGCCTTGTAGTAAAGGTAAGGGTTTTCCTTGCTCGAAAGCTAGTCGAATCCGACTCTAGGGGGCGGTGCTTATCTCCGTTTCCAAGCCGAAGAGCCAGCGTTGTCCAAAGACTTCTCTGTGGTCGTGTAGCATGACTAAATGCCAAGGCAAACGGAACACTGTTACCTTCCCACCAAAGTGGTACCTATTTATCTACTTGCAATTTCTTGCTTTCGAACTGCTAGGTTGGCAGGAGCTGGGGGCAGAGACGGGAGCTCACTTCATCATGCGGCACTAGGGTCTCTAACTGCCAAGCTAGTGATCTTCCAGTCTGCAACTCAGTGTCTTAACCTCTGAGCCACCGTGGCCCCTAATCCTTGTAGTACCCACTGCTTGTTTCCCTCCATTGTGAGAACTTCCCATTTATTCCTAGTCATTTAACCAGTTTTTAATCCATAAAAGAACCCATCCTCTTATCTCATGACTGCTAAATTTACTCAGGAGTCTTTGAAGAAGGGAAGAAGAGAAGAGATTGGATTTATACCGTGGACGAGTGGGGGGAATCAAACCCGGTTCTTCCAGATCAGAGTCTGTGCACTTAACCACTACACCAAATTTGAAAGTCCAGGTATATAATCTCTGCTGGGTCACCGTTGTCTACATGCTTGTTCACTTTTTCAAAGAACTCCAAAAGATTGGTGAGGCAGGCCTTCCCTTTGCAAAAGCCATGCTGATTTTCCCTCAGCCAGTTTGGTGTAGTGGTTAAGTGCACGGACTCTAATCTTGGAGAACCGGGTTTGATTCCTCACTCCTCCACTTGCACCTGGCTGGATGACCTTGGGCAAGTCATAGTTCTGATAAGAGCTGTCCTTGAAAAAAAAAAATAGTTGGGGGGAGTGGTTAAGGGCACGGACTCTAATCTTGGAGAACCGGGTTTGATTCCTCACTCCTCCACTTGCACCTGGCTGGATGACCTTGGGCAAGTCATAGTTCTGATAAGAGCTGTCCTTGAAAAAGAGCAGTTTCTGTTAGCGCTGTCTCAGCCCCACCTACCTCACAGGGTGTCTGTTGTGAGCCGCTCTGAGGCACCTTTGGGTAGTGAAGGGTGGGGTATAAATCCAATCTCTTCTTCTTCTTCAGCAGGCTTTGTCCCTCTATGTGCCTAACAATTCTATCTTTGATTACAATTTCTACTAATTGCCTGAGACAGCTGTTAGGCTGACTGGGCTGTAATTTCCAGGTTCCTCTCTGAATCCCTTTTTAAAAATTGGTGTTACATTTGCTACTCTCCCGTCTTCTGGAGGGGGGGGGAGGCGTGGCTAATTGCCCCAGAGGAAACTAACGCGTGGCCACCCGAGCACACATCCCGGTTGAGGTCCCGTGGTTAGGGGGGAGATGCTGACCAGCAGTGTTCCCTCTAAGCTGAGTTAGTGTGAGCTGGCTCACAGTTTTTTAGCCTCTGGCTCACACTTTTTTGTCTTAGCTCAGGAAGGGATGGCTCCAGAGCAAACTAATTTATGCAGTAGCCAAATAACTTGCTA
>NW_015175358.1:3635705-3635896 GCF_001447785.1 Gekko japonicus
CACACATCCACAATTTCCACCCAGTGGGTAGATAATCATGCATGTGGCACTCTCTTCAAAACACTGGATAACCTCTGCTCCCTGCTGGCTTTCTACCTTCATAACTGGTTAGTGGTCTAAAGGTATCTAGAGTGATGCAGGATCCCCAGGTCTGATCACCAGCCTAACAGCCAGAGGCCAAGAGCCCTTTG
>NW_015175358.1:3636331-3683228 GCF_001447785.1 Gekko japonicus
TGGCAACCCTAATCTCAGCAGATGTAAGAATGGGTTGAGATTTCACAACTAGCAAACAAACAACTAGGTTGTGAAGAAATTCCTGGAAATTTGGGGGTGAAGTCTAGGGACCTTTTGCATTACTACTCACTCTGTGATGGCCTGCAGCCATGGAGGAAGGTTCTAGACAAGTTCCCTGAGGCTCCCGTGAGGCACTTTTCACATGCACCATTGTATGTAGGCCTTTCTACCTGTTTCGTCCAATGAAAGGAATAGACCCAGTACTAAATCCAGTGGCCTAAAGCTAAGGATGACAAGGCTCTTGTACCTCTAATGCTCAATACATGAGAGGGGAAACATGACATAAGCAGAGGCCCTGACTGTACAAGGGACCTGGCCTCTTTTTCCCCCAAAGAGCTTCAAAGACAGGATTTAGAGCAAGTCTTGCTTGGTGGTGGAGTGTTCAAGTTATAGCTGGTGTTTTGCCTGCAACATGCCCTTCACTTTCATGCCTAACAAATGCAACATATATCATTCATAGAATGAAAAGCAAAGCAAAGAGGGAGAGAGAACCCAGGGGCAGAGCTGACTTATTTGTTTAAAGGATTTCATTTTCATCCTAGAGGTAGGTGTAAATGTGGCTCTGCTGTTACATAACAAACCACATTTAAAGGCAATTGCTTTTGAGAAATACACTATTGAGCTGGGAATGACTGAGATAATGCAGCCTTAACTCTGGGACTGCTCCAGCCTGAAAGGGAACACAGCAGCGGGTCTTGATGAGGACATGAATTTGTTATGACAGACTAATTTTGCAAATCCACGGCTGCCTTCTGGCAGAATTATCAAGATATATATTTAAAGAAGAAAGACAAAGTAATGGGGAAAAGGTTCTCATATCAGTAGTGAGAAAAAGGCTCCTGAAGAGTCAGCCCTTGTCATTTGATTTTAAGGTACTTTGCAGGTAGCTTTAGTAAGATACTTTCCATTTCCTTCATGACTTGACTAAGAGGACTTCTCCCAATGTTATGTCAGTGAAATGGCAGCCACTGCTGCATGTTCACTTCTCTTAACAGTTTTGGTGAAATTGGAGGACCCAGAACACATGTGAAAAGAGCCTCAGCACTCTGCCACTTTATTAGCACCTCTTGGTGCTGCAAGTGTAGGCCAAGGCTGTCAGTGCTGGTATTTTGAAAGAGCTATGTCATGGACTGTTCCTCCCATGTGACTTTTCCTACATACCATGAGATTTTCCTTATATATAAAGCAGGAACATTGTAATAGTGTACCTTCTATAACATTAAAAGCTCCACTCCATGTTTTATTATAGTTCCAATGCTCCAGAATTTGTGGTGGCTCCAGGACAGATTCTACTTATGGCTCTCTCTGCAGACTGGATCTAGGCAAGTTGCTATGAAGGACACTGGTGGGCTTTATTCTCTGTTTCACGTTAGTTTATTCTGAATAAAATTATATTTTGTTCAATTGATAAGACCCTCCGCATATTCTCAAGTGACAGCACTTTACACAACTGAGGTAATTACAGAAGAGGCTGAAGTTAAGCCTAATGAGTTGCATTGTGATAGGAATTGGTAATGTCAAATACTAATACAGAATCTTTGCAGACAGCCACCTACCCATCAAAGTGGTTCCTAGAATCATCATGAAGAATTGTCATTCCTCAATGAATTCACACCATAATGTGAGTTCCAGACCCTTTCTGTACAAGTGCAAACCTCCGCATCAGTGTTCTTAAATAATCAAAGTTTGTAAAACTTTCCCCACAACTTTTTACCTCCCCAGGAACAGACCCGAATCTAGTGCCAAATCCACTTTTTCCGTGATCCCTTCAGATCTGAATTTGCAGTTTTCCAGTGAGGAATTCCTCATTTCAAATTTTGTTTTCTGCTGCTCTTTTGTGTCATCAGTGCTGTATGTTCACCCCCTCTCCCACCCCCCTCAGGTTGTCCCCTGAGCAATACCCTAATTTTTCAAAGCGTAATGTTGATCGTGTTACGACACTTTTTTTCATTATAATATAGCAATGTTATAATGTTGCAACAAAACAGGCAGCAAGGTTTCATGTAGCCTTCTCTGTGCAATTATCCATCCATGAAGTTCCTTTCCTTTCATTTTTTGTGGGTAGGTTTTGACACACGAATTTGTATTGTTTCTTCATTCCCTCCCTTCTCTTCCCCTACAGTGTTTTCTTTTCTTTACAATGTTATGATGTTATAACATTATTGCATATGCAAAAAAGGAGGTTCTGTCACTGACAAAATACATGAGGACATAATTAGCATGCTTCATAATTACTGAATAACACTCTTATGAATTGGTGTATCCAGTTCGACAATCTCCAGCCATTTTATTAGTTGTTGATTAAGGATGAGCAAGGGACCTTTGAAATGGCAGCAACCATGCTGTTCCCCATGATACATCCAGCCTTTTTTTTACAGTGTTATGATGTTATAACATTACTGCATATACAAAAAAAAAGGAAATTCCATCACTGACGAAGTGCATGAGGACATAATTAGCATGCCTCCTAATTATTGAATAACACTGTTATTAATTGGTGCATCCAGTTTGATGATCGCCAACCATTTTCTTAGTTGGTGACTAAGAAGAAGAAGAGGAGATTGGATTTATACCCTGCCCTTCACTTGGAGTCTCAGAGCGGTTTACAAACTCGTTTCCCTCCCCCTCCCCACAACAGACACCCTGTGACGTAGGCGGGGCTGAGAGAGCTCTTTCCAGAGCTGTCCTTGAAAGAACAGCTCTGACAGAACTTTTGCTTGCCCAAGGTCATCCAGCAGCTGCAAGTGGAGGAGTCGAGAATCAAACCCAGTTCTCCAAGATTAGAGTCCACACACTTAACCACTACACCAAACTGGCTCTAAGGAGGAGCAGGGAGCCTTTGAAATGGTGGCAACCATGTTCTTCTTCACAATACATCCAGCCTTTTTTTAAAGGAGGTTCCGTTGCTGATGAAGTACATGACGACATGGCTGTACAACCCCTTTTCAAAAGAAGTGCAAAACACATGGAGAGGGTTGGATCCAAATTCAAGAAAAATTCCCAGAAATAAATGCTCTTTTGTAGAAGGGGTGCTACAAGGTCAGAGCATCAGTTGGAGATTCAATTTGCCGGGAAACAGTGGCAACACTGAGGTGCAGAAAAGTTCCTAGAGAGAATTACAGCATCCCAAATGGGGTATTATAGGGTTGCTAGGCACAGTCTGTAAACCAGTGGGACTCCAGGGGGACAGACATGAGGGCAATGTCAAGTGACAATGTGATGTCACTTCTGGGGAAAACCTGGAAGTGACATCACACCTCTCTAGGATTTTCTGGAAACTATTCCTACAGCAGCCTGATGTCACTTCCAGATTTTCCCTAGAAGTGACATAATGCTGTTGTCCAACTATGATTTTTGTAGATGATTTTTCTCCCATCAGCTGCAGGAATGGCAATAGGAAATAATAATAAAGGGGCAAGTTTTTACCATAGAGTTTCCAACAATTTCTAGAATAGAGTGACATCACTGTTAGGTTTTCCCCAGAAGTGATGGCCAATGGCAACCTCCTCGTGTCCCTGCCCCACAGGCTCCCACTGGTTGCTAGGTAGCTTCCTTGGGGCCTCACGAACCTCTACTAGGAACAACTGCAGTGCTGCTGAAAGGCCTCTGACATGCCAAGTAGATGATGATAGTGCTTCTCCATCACTGTACCATAGGTCCATATGGGAGGTCAGTGCACTATGACTAGAAACATGATCATGCTCTGCTCTCATGCATTTCCAGAACTGGCCCTGCCACCTAGCAGCCTTTAACTGTCTTTAACTGGAGATGACAGGGATTGAGGGCTGGATCCAGTCTGTTTAGTTTTTTCACTCACCTCATTCCTCTCCTTACTGTAGCCCCGATTCGACATGGGTTTTGTCAAGACAGATCCTCTGATCACCAGCATAGCCTTTTTGGTGGTCAAAGGAGACTCCCTCCTCCCCTTTTCACCAGTGGACAAACTGGCTGGATCCAACCTGGAACCTGCTGTATGCAAACCATATGCTCTATTACTGAGTCATGGCCCCTCTTCAAAGTTCAAAACAAGATGTGATGTGGGAGGTCTCTTGGTGTCCATTACTGACGCCAGCTTTCTTCTATACCAAAAAGCCATGAACAAATTGTTCTGCTTACTGCCTTTAAAAGCTCTTTTGATTCAGTTTTATAGCTTTCAAAGCAAGTTATTCAGAAGAGATTGTTTATCGTAATTTGATTTGCTGGAAAAAACTGGGCTTACTCACAGTCCATTTTCAATGACAAGTCAGAACCACTCTCATTAGTGCTAAAGAATTGCTCACATATATTGAAAATATGGGCTTGGAACAGTGTCATTTTATTGGCATGAGGCCTATTCTAGAAGAGCGGTACAAGTAACTGTGACTGACTATCAGGAAGAACTGCAGGAGGGAAAGTCTGTGAGGAAGAAGAAAGCAGTTAAATTATGATGATCAATTTTAATTGCACTTTTACAAGGTATTTACACATGACTAATTGCACAGAATGTAGATGGGCATGTGCATCCCATTGAAATCAATACTGTGTGGGTAAGTAGAATCTACACTCAGATCCATATCCCAGTGCACATTTGGATGTGATTCAGATTTATTCCCATGGCTTCTGCTCCAAGCAGTGGCACGGACCCAAAATCCTGCTTATACTGGGTCACTTTCACAACTGGATCAGATAGGATTGCTGATTCTGGGTTGGAAAATTCCTGGAGATTTGGGAGTGGAGCCAGGGGAGAGCAGGTTTGGGGAGAGGACGGACCTCAATGCCTTAGATGCCACTTTCCAAAGCAGCCATTTTCTCCAGAGGAGCTGATCTCTGTAGTCTGGAGATCAGCTGTAATTCTGGGGGATCTCCGGGACCCACCTGGAGGTTGGCAAACCTAGGTCAAGAGTCTACTGTCTGCAACCATGTTGAACAAGGATTATATCATAAAGACAGATTTAAAAAAAAATCTATAAAAAAAATCTATCAGTTTATACAATGAGTAAGGTAAAGGTAAAGGTAAAGGTTCCCTTGCTCGAAAGCCAGTCGAATCCGACTCTAGGGTTGCGGTGCTCATCTCCGTTTCAAAGCCGAAGAGCCAGCGCTGTCCGAAGACGTTTCCGTGGCCACGTGGCCGGCATGACTAAACACCAAGGCGCACGGAACGCTGTTACCTTCCCACCGAAGTGGTACCTATTTATCTACTTGCAATTTCTTGCTTTCGAACTGCTAGGTTGGCAGGAACTGGAACTAGAGATGGGAGCTCACTCCGTCATGCAGCACCTGGGTCTCAAACTGCTGAACTACTGATCTTCCACAGCCTGCAGTTCAGCGTCTTAACCACTTGAGCCACCGCAGCTCCTACAATGAGTAGGAAATGCTAATAATAGTAACTTTCTATAAACTTTTTAATTTATTTATTTTATTTATTAATTTATTTTATTTATTTATTTCTTTATATTTTATTTATTTATTTTTAATTTATTAATTAATTTATTTACTTTTGTGGCGTAGGCTTAGCTTTAACTGCCCCCCCAAATGTTGCAGTTTCAATGATCAAAAATACTGTGTGAGTGTGCTGTAGAGGGCCCAGAGACAGATGGGACCAAATCAAATCTAAAAGTACAACATGTAACACCAGCATCATACTTTGAGCCATGTTGACGAAGGAAAGAAGGTTTGCTACTGCCATTCATTCTAAGACTGAGCTAGATCGAGAGTGGCAGTTCTTTTTTATTTAAAGGATTCTGCTCAAGAACTAGAAAGCAGAGATGACCCTTGCATATCTCTGAAAATGAGCAGGGAGGGAAGACTGGGAGAAACACTTTTTTCTCCTGTATAGCAATTTATCCAAGCTTCGGTTTTCCTTTTCTGTTCTGGGTATAATGCTGGTCAGAGACTTCAGCCAAAAGCCTCTCTTGGCCTGTGGCCTTTGAAAAGCCAGCTCGCTGGATCCAGGACTGGCCCAAGATGTAGGTGGTTATTTTGTTTGTTTATATAGTAGCTTTGTATTGTATAAAGCTGTTTTGGATGCCTGTTGGGAGGAAAATTAATGTTTTTGTACTAAAATTAATGGTTTTGTACTATGTGTTCAAAGGTAATAATAAAACAAGCACTCTAAGGGCCAAACTATACATTATGTGGTCCACCAATGCAGCTTTCCCTAACATGTTGTTTCCAGTGCAGTTTAGCCTTGTAAAAAGGCATTTGAATGCAAATGGGGGAGGGGCTTTTCCACACTTTTTAAAAATTGGTTCTGGCCACATAGTGCTTGGTTTATCAGCTAGTTTCTGCATGCATTTTTGTGTCTTTAGTTTTTGTGGGTTTTTTGTTTCCTGTCCCCCCTCCCCTTCTTTTGAGACCACTTCTTTTCCCCTGGAAGCCTATTTTGAGTCACCTTTTCCCTTGTGTGTAATCTTTTTTTTTTAGTTTTCTTTGTCCTGCCCACTCCCACCCACCTCCCACCCACTTTTCAATGGCTGGACTGTCATCCATTGTCAAACCACTCCCTCCCCCCCCCTGAAGATGAGTGGTTTTGGTTGTGATTTTTTAAAAAAAACAAAAAAAACCCTTATACCAGCATGCACGTACACACACACAGAGGTTCTCTGAATTCCCAGCTTTCTTCTTTTTAAAGTAAGTTTCTATTCTCTTCCCTTGAGGAGATATGTCTTTTTTTTACATCTCTGAAAGGGAAGGAGGTAGAAACTTACTTTTTAAAAAATGAAAGCGGGGAATTCAGAGACTCTGATAAACCTATCATTCCAGTGGTATATCAATATAACAATACGTTAGTGCCAATTTTTAAAAAGATGCAAAAGCCCTGTTATGGCGGGGGCCACTCCCAGCACCAGAAAAAGGGGTGCAGTTTGAGAGGGACACGGCACTTCATATAAAGTTCATAAACAGATGGGTGGTGAAGCTGCTCCCTTTTAGGATTGCCCCCACAAAGATGAGCAGGCATGGGGGGAACTCACATCGACTCTCCCCAATAGTCAGCTGCATACCCCCCCCCCGGAATTCTACCCTTTCCCCCCCAGCAGCCTTGCATATGTCAATGGAGCCCCCCCTTTCTATTCATCCCTAAGCATATGTTTATCTCTCTTTTAAAAATTCAACCATAATATTGTTCTGCACAAAAAATAGGGGGGAGGTTTGCTGTGATGCCACCAATGACAACAGCAGCCTCCCTTGGAAATCTTGATTATTGCCCTGATCTGGATACACCAGACAGGCACAATCTCATCAGATCTCGAGAGCTAAGCAGGGTCGACTTTGGCAAGTGCTTGGATGGGAGACCTCCTTGGAATATCAGCAGTCGGGAGGCGGGGGCAGGCTTTACCCAGCCACCTCTCTGAATATCCTCCAGGCCCCCAGCATGGGATAGTCAACAGAGTGTGCCATGACTTCCAGGTGCATGCGCGCGCACGCACGCACACGCACACACACACACACGCAAATATGAAAAATACAAAAAAACCCAAAAAAGAAGAAAATCCTGATTATTTAAGACATGTGTGAAAGAAAATAAACTGACTTCAAAGTGTGAAAATGCAGAGGGCAGATGTGCAGAAAAACCACGCCCAAACCAATTCCAGTGCTTGTGAATTGACTGCCAAGAAAATTAGAGGTAAGTTGAGAATGCAGAAAAGCCCGGGGAGGAGAGGGGCTGCAGGTGGTGATCTGAAGCACAGAAACTACAGGCAGGAAACAGGTTAAGAACCCACTATTTTTTTTTTTAAATCCCTGGAGGGATATTTTTATTTTTGCAATACACTACAAACTACAAAGAAAATATGGAGGAAAAGGACTACATCTAGGGACAAAGAAAAGGTAACCACACTGTACTAAAACCCCAAGAAGGAGGAGATCTTATCCCTGTTAGTGAAAGTGTTAGTAATATAAGTGTTAATAAAACAATATACTTGTAGAGTTCTTGTTTGTCTCAGCTTCAGTGAAAACATGTTAATTTGTTAGTTGTTATGAGAGAGCTTTCTGATCATCTTCTTATTCTTCGCTTCAAAAGGCAATTTTCAGAGTCCTTCTGCCTTTACTTCGGTTTTCTGTCTCTAAAGTAATATACTACTCTGGCTGCCTCTGCACCTGTTTCCACAGCAGAGTCCTCCTCCGTTCCAGAGGTGGCAGAGTCACTTGATTTCGTTTCTTCCTCTTTGGAATCTTCCTCCGTTCCCAGCTGGCGTCACAAAAATTCCTTGGCTTTAAAGGTGGAATCAATCTTTTCTCTTTTATCGATCTTGAAGATGGCACCCTCCGGGATCGCCCACCTATACGAAATTCCATTAGTTTGAAGAAAAGAAATTAAGTCCTTACAGTTTTTCCTCTTTTGACGAATTTCAAATGGAATGTCTTTTAAAGTTTTAATAATTAAATTTTCCATTTTCAGTGGAGTTGCTGATGTTGCCTTTAAAATAGCATCTCTGGTCTGTCTTCTGGAGAATCTGAACACAATTTCTCCAGGCAGGCTATTTTTTTAATATAATTGGAGTAAGCCCTATAAGCCGTCTCCATCTCTTTTACCAGTTCACCTGCTGTTAAGCCTATGATCTTGCTAAGTATCTCCTCAGATCCTCCTTCTCAGCCCCAGGAACTCCCTGGAATCTGAGAATCATGTTGGCTTTTTTCATCTGCAGCTGTAACAAACGGTTTTCTTGTAGATTTTGCTTTGTTTCCACTTCTCCCATCCTTTTCTTCATTTTCTTGCTTGTGGTGTCCAACTCCTTAATTTTCCCAGCTGCCTGCTCCACCTTCTTCTCCGTTTCTTTCAGTTGGAGCTGCTGAGATGAAAAGTTTTTATTCATTACAGTCAGTTGTGATCCGCTTTCCAACGGGGGGGGGGGATTTGCTTTTTATAGTCGTCCGCTTAGTTTGAACTCACGTTCATTGTCGGTCAGTTTCTCTGACCTCACTTGCTTCAATGCTGTTCCGCTTGATCTCCATTGCTTGTCCCAGTCAAACCAGCTTGTGCTCAAAGGCCACGCAGCGGCCGGACCGCCAGGGCGGAGGGGAGTCTCAATTCTCCAGCTTTACACCATCGAAGAGGCTACCCCTCAAAAGCCCTCTGGCCTGGAGCCTATCCCAAAGGCTCCGTGGGGGCGCTACTCCAACCAGCTGGTGTGCGGATCGTTCCCCCACAGTCCTGGGAGAACATCCGCCATCGCTGCTCCATAAACCAGAAGTCCAAGAACCCACTATTGATCTCCCCCTCCTCAAAGCAGCTATTCATGAAAGGGCACTACTATTACACAGATTTACATGTGACACATAGTTTGCATGTTGCATTCAAAGCACCCAACACTGTACAATTAGAAAGCTGAAAAATATAACCCATTCCTTCCATGATCCTTGTACAACATGGCTGATTCAAGTAACAGGTAGAGAACAGCAGTACTCTTGTCTGGGATGTTCTTGACCCTTATGACCCCAGAGGCCAGGTCTACAGTTGTTAAGTCTCCACCTATGTCCTCTATTTCTCTTATGTCCTATTGGGTAAACTTGGCTCCACTGGTGTTTCTGTGTTCTATACTTGTTCTTCTCCTCTTGTGCTTTTGTTTTTTCACAGTTCCATAGGTGTGAGAGCAGAATGATATGGTCCCATGCCCTACATGTATGATTCATAAGCCTTCTGGGGGCTTATATATTTTATTTGTAATAGCCTATCCTCTTCAGTCTAAAAGCTGTAAGAGCGATTTTGGTAAAGATATATGAAAACCCCCAAAATTAAGAACATAAGAAGAGCTCTGCTGGATCAGACCAGTGGCCAACTAGTTCCTCTGGAGGGCCAACAACAGGGCATAGAGGCCACGGCCTTCTACCAATGTTGTCTGCTGGCACTGGGATTCAGAGGTTAACTGCCTCTGAACACGTAGGGTCCCTGTAGTCACCATGGCTAGTTGCCACTCCATCTAATCTTCTTTCAAAGCTGTTTATTCCTGTGGCTATCACAACATCCTCTGGAAACAAATTCCACATTTTAATCACTTGCTGTATAAAGAAGTATTTTCTTTTGTCTGTCCTGAATCTACTACCCATCACTGGATGCTCTCAAGTTCTAGTATTTTGGTAGGGGCAGAAAAACTTCTCTCTGTCCATTTTCTCTAGCCCATGCATGATTTTATAATTTTATAATTGTACTACAATATATTATCAATAGTTCAAAACATACCTGATCAGCTTCAGTGGGCGTGAAGTGGCAGGTTATGGACTGCATGGTGCCTTAGCGCCCATGTGTAGGCATTTAAATGGATATGTGCTATAGACCAGATGCATCCATTCCCCACTCAGAGGTTTAGTTAAGGTGTCTACAACCCAAGACCAACACGGACCTCTACAAGCTCAGATGGGATCCTTGCTGAAGAGGAAGAAAGAACCCAGCCTTGGTGCCCAAAGCTAGACTTACTCAATCCAAACTGAGAATAGTTTGCATCAGGAAACTGCAAAAGAAGACTCATGAAGGACTATGGCCAACCCAACCCATTCTCCTATTCAGGAACAGAATATCCAGCCAGAAGGTGAAATAGGATAACATTGTCATTCTTCTCTAGCCAAGTCTCCATCAAACACACCTGGTCAATCCTCTTCTGATAAAATGTCATAAAAAACTGAAACCTTATTCCTAACAGGATTGGCATTGCACAACATCAAGGTCAATGTGGAGGTAATATTGAGAATGGCCACATCTACATTTCAATTCCTGGTGGAAGCAGATGAGCCATGTGAGCCCCAGCAGAAGAATGTCCAGTCATGGGAACCCTCGATACCAGCCCTTCCAGTGAGATACAAAAAGAACTCTTACAGAGTTTTGAGAGAAAGAGAGAGAGAGAATGATTGTGAGATTGCTTCTAGCAGTGATCATGTTGATGGGGTTTGGGTTGTGTCTTTCTGTTAATTTGCTACTCAGCCTGAATATGTTAAAAATAAATAATAAAAAACCCATAATCATATCATAGCAGCATTGAGGGAGAAAAAGAGAGCAAAATGGATTTATGTTTGTGAGACAACAAGGGGAAAAGTAGTTGGTAAATTTATTCTTATTAAGTTCAATTAAATAAGCTCTTAGCCTGTTAGGCCTATCTGACAACAATGGCCCATTATGCACACACATCTTACTGCAGATTTTCAGAGCAGTAAGCCTTTCATCTTGATGCGGTTGCTAAAAAGGCAAATACAATTTTGGGCTGTATCAACAGAAGTATAGTGTCCAGATCACGCGAAGCGATGGTACCACTTTACTCTGCCTTGAGTATTGTGTTCAGTTTTGGGCACCACAATTTAAGAAGGATATAGACAAGCTAGAACATGTCCTAAGGGGGGCAACAAAGATGGTGAGGGGTCTGGAGATCATGTCCTATGAGGAAAGGTTGAAGGAGTTGGGTATGTTTAGCCTGGAGAGGAGATGACTGAGAGGTGATATGATAACCATCTTCAAGTAGTTGAAGGGCTGTGGTATACAGGATGGCACAGAGTTGTTTTCTGTTGCCCCAGAAGGTCAGACCAGAACCAACAGGTTGAAATTAAATCAGAAGAGTTTTCGGCTAAACATTAGGAAGAACTTCCTGACAGAGTGGTTCCTCAGTGGAACAGGCTTCCTCGGGAAGTGGTGAGCTCTCCTTCTTTGGAGGTTTTCAAACAGAGGCTAGGTGGCCATCTGACAGCAATGCAGATTCTGTGAACTTAGGCAGATGATGAGAGGGAGGGCAGGAAGGGTTGCCTTAGTGGTTAGTTCTTGTGGCCCTTTCTTACACGCCCAGGGAAATACTGATTGCCACTTTGGGGTCAGGAAGCAATTTTTCTCCAGCCCAGTTTGGCCAGAGATCCTGGAGGTTTTTTGTCATCTTCTGGGTGTGAAGCATTGGCCACTGCAGGTGTGGAGGGGGAGGTATTTGTGACTTTTCTGCATTATACAGGGGGATGGACTAGGTGACCCTGGAGGTCCCTTCCAACTCCATGATTCTATGACTTTGGATTCTGTGCCCGCCTTACACACCATTCTTTTTCCTCCACTGTATTTATTCTGCACCTACAATTTAAAAAACCCATACTTTTCTAAATCAGGGTGGAATGTCACTTGTGACATGTGGGGGGGGGTAGTGTCCAGAGTTTTTTAAAAAAATATGCAATTGCCCTATCACAGCTGTGCAGTAGTGTCCAGCAAGTGCCTTTCATTTAAATCATTGTTGTTCAGGTTTTGCGCATGCATTTTAGCATTAGTTAATTGAATGAAAGGGAACAGAAAGGAACACAGGTGGCGTGGGGGAAACCGAAGTTGAAATTGACAAGCCTTTTTTTAAAAACCGATAAGCAGCTGCGAAGCCCCATTTTCCGTATTGCCAAGCACTAGGGGATTCTCTACTGTGTTATTGGCCACTGTGAAAAATGAGAAAGAGTCATGATCTCATAATATGGGGAAACATGTTGAGTGTACAGAATGCATGGTAGAACCCACTGATACTGGCATTGCAAGGTGTGATCATTGACAATGTGTGTGTGTGTGCATGTGCACCTGCTCAAAGTCGACTGCAACTCCACCACACTTTGCACAGGGCTGCAATTTGTATGGTGGAGCAGTCCTCTGGAAGAAGCTCTGGAGAGCTTTTTTTAGTCTTCTGCCATGAAATTGAAAAAAATGAGGTGGGTATTTTTGCTGGTGCCCAATTGCATCTACATAGTGATGCTAATTTCCTGCCCTTCCTTGTAAATTTGTGTGGTTTTCTCTTTGTGATTCTCTAATTTGATTCTGCACACTGGTCATGATCTTGGCAGTTTTTAAAAGCCTGTCCTGTGCTGATTGCACTCTGTCCTCCAAATGGATCAATCCCAAGTGATTCCTAAGTTCGGCAGTTTCCAGGAGGTCCATGTGGCTCAACTGCCCATCCCACTCTCTCTCTCTCTCTCTCTCTCTCTCTCTCTCTCTCTCTCTCTCTCTCTCTCTCTCTCGCTCTTCTATATCACAACTCGCGTGCATATCAGTGCCAGTTTAATGTTAGGCTTCCGAAGACTGCCAAAATGGTTCCCAAATTTTTTTTTATTCACTAAAGCATTAAAGGGAATTTTTTTATCAAAGCTTTAAGCTTCCCATCCCAGAATATCTCTCTCTCTCTCCATCTCATGTAAATTTCATTCTGCACTGATGACCCCCCTTTATTTTGTTTGCATGCAGCACTTAACTCATTTATATATATATATTTTGCACTGGAGATGCTGCCGTTTGCCTCCTCACTGATCCCCCTTTCAAGTCAGTACCAGCAGGGAACTAAGTCTTGCACAGCTCCTTTTAAACAACCCCCCATTTTAATTTTTTTTTTTAATTCAGCTATCTGAGGCCCCGTTCACATGGTGAATTTGCTGCGGGAGAGCCACAGGTGGTGGGCGGATTATCCGTGCGCAATCACACCCCAACATCTGGGAACTGGAGCGAACCCGTGGCCAACCCGTGGCTTACGACCGAAAATGTGTGATAGATAAAAAAGTAGTAACTCCAAAGTACTGGCAAACAGTTTGCCACGGGATGCCTCCAGATGCCCACGGTGTGATCGTGCTGGCGTGCGGCTTTCCCCTCCGGCCCCTCATTTACGCGCTGGCTCCGAGGGAAGGACCCGTGGTGTGCTGCCAGTGCGTCTGATCGTATAATCGCAGATCAAACTGCACCGGTTAGCCATTCCCCCCCCCCCCCCGCAATATCCGGCCCGTGTGACCGGGGCCTGAGACTAGCAATAATCTCATATCGCTAGACTCATGGCGCTTGCAAAAAGAATTAAAATTTAAAGCAGCGAGGGGAAAATAAAGCTTGTACACTGATGAAGGGGGGAGGATGGCAGAAGGTGCAGAGAGGGCGGAATGACCTCTATGTGGGCAGGGGAGTGACCTTCAAGGGGCAGCAAAAACGGCAGGGGGTAATTTGAGGGAACCTGTATGCTTTTGAACTACCTTAAGCTTTGGAGCAAAACAAGAGAAAAATTGGAACAAAAGCAGTCTCAGAAAACCAGGGAAACAGCAAGCAGAAAGTGAACTGAGCACAGAAGGAAGGAAAATCAATGCAGAACAACAAAGAAAACCTGATGGACATGCACGGTGAAAGCAAGAGAAAACACCCAAGCATACTAGGCCAATGTTTTTTCAGAAAACACTGTATTTAATTTTCTGTCTTATACTCAAACAAACAAACATATAGAAAGAGCAGCATATTTAATGTATCTCTAGTCTGGTTTGCATCCCTTACTCAAGGAGCTAATTATTATAGGATATGTGTGTCTTTCATTATGTGAACCAAAACCAAAGCACTAGGAGGGTCTGGGGGGGGGGGATCCAACCTGAGAATCAAGTCAGGAACCTAGAAGGTTTAGCAGCTAAAACACAGAACAAAATACATCTATTTATTGAAAAGTGCACAGTAACTACAAACTAAAAAGAACATTAATAGAATTTATTTATTTATTATTGAGATTTATATCCCTCCCTACCCTGTGAACAGGCTCAGAGTGGCTTACATCATGTCAGACAATTAGACAATTCCATAAAACATAAAATCAATTAAAACATTAATTCCAACACAGTTAAAATTTAAATAACTAATTTAAAATACCTAACTGGCAGCTCGTGGTTAGTTAGTGACATTTCAGTGTACACTGAGTTCATGCCAGGGAAGGCGGTGGATCATTCTGATGGAATAACTCAACTGCTCCTGGCACCAATAAATATAAATAGCGCCATGGATTAATTGAGGCATTTGAAATAATTGAGGCAGGGGAGGCCGATGTTCTTTGACGCCCGCTGCTTTAACCACACTAGTGGATTTGATGAATGTGACTATGAGATATGACTAGTGTTTGCCAAATGGATTAACATTATATAGGTATTTCAACGCTACCTACTTTGATAAAGGTATACACGAAACGAGATGTAATATTCATGGTTCGTTGGTGTTGATGGTGTTTGAATTGCTTCCAGTAAACTGAATACTGAAAAAAGAATTTACAAGTTGGTGAAGAACCTTTTTTTGGCACTATATATCACGGTTGTTTGCTTCCTTTCAATTAACCAAAGTCCTGGCAGAACAGATCCATTTTGCAGGCCCTGCAGAAATGCAATAAATCCTGCAGGGCTCTGATCTCTGTTGGGAGCATGTTCCACCAGGCCGGGGTCAAGGCTATAAAGGCCCTGACCCTGGTCAAGGAGAGATGGACATCTTTCAGGCTGGAGACTACTAAACGATGCTGGTCAGAAGAGCACAAGACTCTTTGGGGCACATACGGGGAGAGATGGTCTCTCAGGTATGCTGGTCTGAAATGGGTCCACGATAGAGGAATCACACAGTGTGTGCCCCTTCACTTTTGGTTGACACATGGTCACACACTGTGAAAAGAGTAACAGCCAAGACCAGAATGGTTTTACAAAATTATCATATCTGAAGTGTGTGGGCTCCTCAAGATATGAAGGTCTAATTGAAAGCAAAACTTTATAACTATTATTTGGAGCTACACTGTTCCATTGATTCATATATGTACTGCCTTGCCTGGAACAGATATTTTATACTTTACTGTATGTTGCTATTATTTAGACCACTGAAGAAGGCCCCCTGGGCCGAAACACATTTGGTCTAGTGGTTATTGTATGTATTACTTATATTTGTTGATGTATGCAATGTCTTAATGGATGTGATGTAATACCCACTATCTCTTTATTTTTATCTACATTTTACTAATGTTGTTTTTAATTTGTAGTTACTGTGCACTTTGCAATAAATAGATGTATTTTATTCTATGTTTTAGCTGTTCAACCTTCTAGGTTCCTGACTGTATCTTACTGTGCCACCACTTTCTGGCAGGAATTACTTGAACGGCTATTCATTATAGCTGCAAGACTACGTATGTAAGTGAAGTATGTTTACCAGCACAGCGATAAGCTATTTTGTTCTCTAGATGATTATGAAGTGGTTATATTTGGTCTACGGAAGGGCAGCCTGTTCCATAGAAACCTGTACACAGCAGTGAAATGGAAAAGGAGAACATAAATTTAATTGTGACTGTGAAACATACAGTCTTGCTACTACCAGGAGAACCAACTTGATCAGCAGATCCACTTTTACTCAGAATCACAGCATAGAGATGCCAGCCTCCAGGTGAGACCTGGGGATTTCCTGGAATTACAGCTCATCTCCACACTAGAGAGATCAGTTCGCTTGGAGAAAATAGATGCTTTGGAGGCTGGACTCTATGGCATTGTACCCCACTGAGGTCCCTGTCCTCCCCAGGACCCACCACCTAATCTCCAGGAGTTTCCCAACCCAATCTAGCAACTCTACCCCCTCATGTCCTCCAGCTCCCAGCATCCATGGATTCAAGGTATATATGTACAAAAAAGCAGTGCCATCTACCATTTTACAGAAAGACTTTTACATATTTGAAAGGAAAATGTGGAAGAAACAAACCTGAGTTAATTTAAAACATGACCATCTCAGTTCTTCTATTTAAGTGTCAGGTCTTAATATCCACTCTCTCTATGTATTCTAATTGTATTTAAAAAATTTAAAACTGTATATTACCATCTATTAGTATTTGAATATTAACTCCACCTCCCTCACTGAGAGTAAAACTAATATTTAAAAAAATTGACTACACGAAGGCTGTGATTTTTGTATATTCTATGTGCACTGAATAATTTAGACAGGCAACACATTTATTTCCATGAATAAGCTTGCTCATTTTTGAAAAACAATCATGGTTCTATTCCTCACTGGAGTTGTTGGTCTGTGGACAATGTTCTTGTAGTATGGATGATGCAACCTTGGTTCATAATGAAGCTTTACCTTAACAGAGACTGTTGCTAGAACCCTGGGGGATTCTAGGGTGATGTATTAGGACTGTACAATGGCAGCTAGAGGTATGCTTATAACTTTAAGAAGAAATGATGACCATGCTCTGCAGCCCTTGTATTTAAAGGTTAGTATCTGTCAGACTCCTGCAGCAATCAGTTCCCAACAGCTTTCATTCAAAGAAGTCAAGTTTATTGAGACTTTGAGAATATGCAGATATCTTAACCATTTCGTGTTAGAACTAAAGGAAAGTGTGTGCAATAAGCAGTTATACATCATTCAAGGGGACCCCCTGATGGCCCAGGGCCAATCAGGGGCCAGGTAGAAGTCCACCAAAGTGACGGGCTACTTTCCCCAAGAGAAATACTACACCAGGCACTGAAGGTCAGACAGATAATAGAAACACAGAAGACACAGCAGAAATGAAACTTAACATTCCAGAGTCACCCCCATTCCCATGGCAGCCAGGGCTCCAGAGAGGCCTAGCTGACAATATCCTGAAGACAAAGTGTACTTATTAATTTCATAAATGAAATCAAGATATTTGCATATTGTTTAAAACATTTATACCCTGCATGGTCAGTTACAATTTTGCAAGTCAGTTATATATTGTTCTACACACTGTTTAGTCATTGATGGTGGTGGGTCCACTTGAACAGTGGAAGGTGAGAGCCTCCATTCCGACACTTCCAAACAGCCATCAAAATAAGAACGAGAAATTTTTTTGAATGGGAGAAGAAACAGTATTAGCTATTTTATGCTAAGGGCCATTATAGCATCTTCAGTCTGAAATTTCCAATCACTTTTGCATCCTCAAGAGTCCCCATAATAACAGGTTGCAAAAGATAACAGATGGTATGGCAAGCTACATTGTTTACTGGATAGGATATGATTTTTGAAAAGTAAGATAAATCTAATGTATAGACTGATTTATTTATTTTTTAACATTTAGACCATGCCTTTCTAACAGATGATTTCCAGCGCATCTTAGAATGGATTAAAACAACAGAGTCCTCCTCCCCGCACTCCCAGAGCAAGTGGCTGTTAGAGCAGAGCTCATTTCTGGTGGGGGTGGGGAATCAATTTTCCTCTGGCTGATGAATATGTTGTTCCATCCTAGACATCACAGCTGGAAAGAGCAGAGGAAGAATATTGGCCCACTCTCTGCCCCAAGACATGACATTTTATATCTAAAGCATTTCTGACAGCTGACTGTACAACCTTTTCTTAAATTTTCCCAAGAAAGAAGACTTCAGTCTCCTTAAGCAGCTTACACCATTACAGAACTTTTTAACCTATATTTCCCGTAATTCAAACCTGTTTTCACACTTAGCCTGGGTAAGGTTGAAATTGTATGGCTAGGCAACTTTATGTCTATGCAATGCTCCCTGCATAAACCTAGGGATGCACTCAGATGGGGAACATCTTGTATAAATTGGGAGCCCAAGAGTTAGAAGGGGTTGCCAGATTTTGCCAGAGGATCTTGTACCTGTAACAACTTCATGAAACACAAAAATTCTGCAAAACAAAATTTGAGTCCTGTGGCACCTTTAAGACCAATAAAGTTTTATTTAAGGTGTAAGCTTTTGTGTGCATGCACACTTCTTCAGATACAATGAAATGGAAGTTACTAGTCCATACATATAGGTAAAGGATGAGCAGCAAATTAGCATACAACATAATGAAGATGTTTTAACAGATGCAAGGAACAAACAACAAGCTAAGTTTATATGGTCACCATTTGTTTGGATTTCGGGGGGGGGACATAGTGAAGCAAATAAATATATCAGAATTGGAGATTGATGCGTAAGTGTACCCTTCTTAATTTTGGAATGCTGAGAGTAATTAATTCTGCAGGCATCTTCTTTTCCCAACATGGAAATGCAACAACAGGGAAATTATAGGCTACTTATAAAGGAATGAAATTTGCAAAATGTAGATAAAATCATGCTGAAGATAAGCTGAGAGCATTTAATTCAGTTCCTACACTTCTAAGTTAAAGAAGATGTACTCTGCAAAGACAGACAAAAAAAGAAAAGTCATCTGGAGTCTCTCTCTTACACAGAGAATGTGTTGTGGTTAAAGTGTCAGACTAGGATCTGGAGACCCAGCTTGGTATCTCCACTCTATTGGGGAAGCTCATTGGATAGCCTTGGGCCAGTCCCTCTCTCTCTGCCCAGCCTACCTCACAGGATTGTCATTGTGATGATAAAATGGGATGAATGAGGTCATAAGGCACCCTGGGTCCATACTGGGGAGAAAAGAGGAAAATATCTACAAAATAATTAAAATGAATGCACACATTTCCTTCAGTAGCCAA
This sequence comes from Gekko japonicus, assembly GCF_001447785.1. Lineage (NCBI taxonomy): Eukaryota > Metazoa > Chordata > Lepidosauria > Squamata > Gekkonidae > Gekko > Gekko japonicus. Next base: position 3,655,513 of record NW_015175358.1, read on the forward strand.
TGCCCAGCCATTTTTCTTGCAGATATCAAATCTTTGCATGGCCTGTTGAGGTGGCCTGCTTCCTGGGTTATGTTGTACGCCCAGCATTGGAGGAGGCAGCTGCTATACACCTTGATTAGGTTACTTTACTATACACCGTTTATCTCAGCATGCATATATGTAACTTTTCCTCAGTTCCAAGCTGACCGTTAACTAGTTTACACTAACATATGGCAGAGGATGTAATATTCCCATCCTCTCAGCAATAGGGATCTTCTACTGGGCTTCACCTTAAAAAAGCAGCTTGTGTCAAGATCTTGGTTTGGTGTGTTTGCTTGCAATATTCACAACCTTATCCTGAGATCTCAGGATCCTCAAAGCCATAACACATTTAGGCTCAAACTGAGCTGATTGCTTATGCAATAATTTGCTAGGAAGGTCATCAGTTCATCACAGTGCCTTGCTGATAGTGTTTCTCAACATTTTCTGTTCCAAGATTATGCCAATTGTAATGCATACAATATAGTAGCACTTACAGCTCTGATGAGCACAAGAGGCTGAACCCCACCAAAGACCAAGCAGAATTTTATCCTGGTTGGCAATTGGAAGTATGAGGAAAAACCACAAACTTGATATGGCTCTTACAGCTGTGGGCATATTGTTGAAGGATGAGTGAATTAATGTATATGTTATATATGTTGCAGGGTTAACTTACAGGAGGGGACTCAAGTAACCTGCTTTACAAGAATAGGGGGCAAGTAGCATCTATTTAGGTGCAGGTGAAAGTCCTCTTCAGGCAGGTCTTTGAAGCTGGGCTGGCTGAAGACCAAATACAGAATTTGCTGGTAAGACAAATAAGACTGCAAATGCACAGCATCATGATCGTTTCGGGAAAATGACGTGAGCTTTGAAGTGATTCGTCCTACATGCACATAGACCCTTATTTATCTCTTCACATCAATGCCAGCAATCGGGACAGTGAGGGCAGTCCTGAGGACACCCTCCATGCCTTGTCACCATGTGATCTTTCTTGTGTACAGTATCCTGTGGGGAGTTTATGTGAACTGGGCTTTTGACCAATACAGCCAGCAGGAGCCTTTTCTGGGACTGTGGGAATCATATCTGGCTTTGTCTATATTTTTCAAATTAATATTTTATTTAAACTGTTGTTGTTGTTTTACAAATAACCATAAGTGTAAATGGGAGGGAGATGAAATAAAGAAGGGAGGATACAGGAGGGACTAGAAGCGATATATGTGCAATTGTTGAAGTGTCTGTATCGTGTTATCATTTTTCTTCGGATAACAGGTGATGATAAATATGTCTGAAGGTAGATATTTATGAGAACATCTCTTCATATTTCATTTAGATAGAAAGGTAAGTAGCCAAATACACTCTAGAGTTCCATACCATTTTCTAATGGCTTGTCCCTTCAATCCATCAGTTATATTTAGGAAAGGATGCTTCCATTTGTGTTTGCGGTAACAGAGTCCTGGTTCCCAAGGATCTGCACCTAAAGTAGGCAACATTACACAATCCCCATGTTTGAGGTAAAAGTCCCAATGTCAAGTGCAATGATACCAATGCAGTGATGTTTTTAAACTTTCAGTTGCAGAGTTTGGATACCTGGAGAGAACAAATCTTACCAGTTGGGACAGCTGTACCTTACCACATCTCCAACAAGTCTTTCTCTTGTAGTCCGTGCAAATTCCAGTAAACTCCCCCAAATAGTTTTTTGCTGAGCTAGTTTTAAATCCATGTGTAATGGGGACTATTTAATAACTGAGAAAAATGTTTCAGAAATTCCCAGTTTTACTTATATGGATGACATTATTTTCTATATTTCCATTATAAGGTTTGAAAGGCTCTCCGGGACCCAAAGGAACCCTGCAAGAGAAGGACAGTCCAAAGTACTCTAATGCATAATGTTTGCCCATTATCTATGGTTAATGATAGTGCATTCTAAAATCACCTAGTTTGGCAGAAGCTTATTAATCCACACCCAAGCAATTAAAAAGGGCTAACTTTTGATATCAGGCAGATTAATTTTCACCTCTTCTATTGGTAACTGACAGGACAGAAGACGGCATGGTATAGCCTGATCTCGTCATATCTCAGAAGCTAAGCAGGGTCAATAGTTGGAAGGGAGACCACCAAGGAAGGTTCTACAGAGGAAGGCTATGGCAAACCATCTCTGCTTCTCCACCTGCCTTGAAAGCCCCTTGCTGGGGTTGCTATAAGTCAGCTGCAGCTTGATGGCAAGGACTTTACACACACACACTGGTAACTGCAGCTTATTGGTGAAAAATCTGACCTGCTTTGCCCCATAGGAATTTTTGTATTTATTGAATTTGAACAGTTGTGACTGGGAGGCCTCTAATCACTCACATAAGATGCGAATAAACACACATTTTAATCGCATTGACTTTTACCCAAAAGGCCTAGAATCAGTGACTGTCATCTGTGCATATCAGTGGAGATAAACTCTAGTATCTTATCTGTATTAACTTTGGTGAACTTTGCAATGTCTCTTGGTGTTATGATTTCTAGTTCTCATTTATTTTCAGGTTTCAATGTGACTTTACAGTTTTGAAAGGAGGCATTTTGGATTGCCAGGCCCCCAAGCATTGACTCTGGTTTCTCCCAGTTTACAGTAAATCTTGAGAGTTGCCTAAATACCTTTACTATGTCTATCAATCTAGGCTTGGAAGTAGCTACAAGGTGGATGTTACATGAATATGTGACTGTCAGTGACATTTAACAGGAATCTATAATCTACAAGGGGGAGACCGACAAGGACTTGCAGGAGCCATCTAATTTTCCCTTCCTCTACTATTTCCTCTTTCTCTTCCCTCAAAGCCACATAGCCTTTCCCCTTTTCCTGCTTCCTTCTCTCCTTCACATCTACCAGGCCAACTACGGCCCCGGTCACACAGGCCGGATATCGCGGGGGGAGGCATGGCTAATTGCCCCGGCGCAGTTTGATGCGCGATTACGTGATCAGACGCGCCGACAGTACACCACAGGTCCTTCCCTCAGCGCCGGCGGGTAAACGAGGGCCCGGAGGGGAATGCCGCACGCCAGCACGATCACACCACGGGCATCTGGAGGCAGCCCGTGGCAAACGTTTACTAGTACCTTGGAGGTACTAGTTTTTAAAGGCGCATTGTCGGCGGTAAGCCACGGGTGCACTCCACTTCCCAGATGTTGGGGTGTGATCGCGCCCAGATAATCTGCCCACCATTCGTGCCTCTCCCACGGCAACTTTGCTGTGTGACCGGGGCCTACCTTTATCTTCCGCCTCTTTTCAGCTTACCCTCCTTCCTCCCCCCCTCCCCGCAACCTCTGTCTGGGAAAACGGTGGCTGAGTTTCACTGAGTCCAGTTGCACAATGGGGAATCCACAAGGACTTGCAGGGGGTTCCTCATTTTGCTATTTATCCCCTCCTCACACTATTTCCTCTTTTCTTCCTCCTTGCAACCCCCCGGTATTCTCACCTTTCCCTTCTTCCTTCTTTCCTTCCCACACACCAACCAAGCCACCTTTTATCTGCCCTTATCTTCAGTTTTATTTACTATTTCATTTATACTGTACGGTTCTCCAGATGGGGACCCAAAGCAACTTACATCATTCTCCTTTTCTCCATGTTATCCTCACAATAACCCTGTGAGGTAGGTTAGGCTGAGAATATGTAACTGGCCCAAGGTTACCCAGTCAGCTTCCATGGCTGAGTGGGGATTCAGACCGGATTCTCCTAGGCTGCAATCATATGCACAATTAGACCCGACATAGGCGTGAATGCCGGGCAGATTTAAAGGGAGCGATCAGACAATGACATCCTGGAAGTGTTCCGCAGCCGTTGGCAACCCATTCGGCTCTGCTGCAGAAGCGGAGTTAAAAGACACTGGGGAATATCCTGTAGTAAATGGGTTGTGACAGGCCATGGATGGGCTTTCCTATGTCTGATTTCTCCAGTGCGCTCTCATGCCATCGGGGTGGTCTGATCAGGCCATCCCAACTCCGTGCTGTTGTTTTTTTCCTCCTTCGCAGTATGTGCAAACTCCATAGGGAGCCCTTGGTGCGGAGGTGCAGTTCATAGATTTCTCGTTTAAGCGCATGGGAAACAAATGGCACAAAAAACCCGACTCACCTGCAGTTGCGTCTGATCACACACTGACGGACTGTGCCAGCAGCTTCAAAAGGAGGTGTAATCTTGCAACTGTGAGTCAAATCCCTCCGGAGGAAATAGCCTCGATTCCCCCCCCCATTTTGTCTGGTGCATGTGACTGTACCCCTAGATTCTAGTCCGAAACTCTAGCCACCACCCCACACTATTGGGGGGGGGGAGCTGCTGTTGAACAGTGGCAAGCAGCTGAGTGAGTCAAGCAAGTCATGTAGTATCAAGTCACTGGTGGTTGCTGGGCCTGGCCCCGCTGAGTCCTCCTTCCAAGGCCATAACAGTTCTGGAAAGGGCCCTGCTCTCTCCCCCTGCCTTTTACTGACATAAACCAATTGTAGGACCAGCTGGTAATACCGTGTGGCTGCCTGGCAACGGCCATGAAGGGGAAATAAATTCTTAAAGCTACAGGTGCTGCTTCTATTATTTGGGGAGTTAACCTCACCAGTGTTTTGTTTTGCTTTTAGATTTCAATATTTTTTTTTGCAAACCTGGGGCATTTTTAGGTTTGTAGAAAGAGCTGTCTTGTCTGTTCAGGGCTCTAGTCTCAAGATTTAAGTGTCCACAGATCTGGCTATGCTGAGAGTTAAATGTACTGATATCTTTGCTTCTCTGTATCTCTTGCCTAACTGTGCACATGCAAATGGATAAACAGAACAGAATTAAGGGGAAAGGACATCCCTATTACATGCCACATTTAAGTGGAAATGGCCTTGATTATAGCCCATTTGTTAGAACCTTTGACATCAGGGATGTATTAATCAATTCTATCCAGTTCACACAATAGAAGAGGGGAAGAGAAGTGCAGCAAACAACCAAAAAAATCCATTTAATTTTGTCAAAAGCTTTTTTGTGCATCCTGAGTAAAAACAGTAGCTGGATGCATTCTATTTGGTGTTGTGGCAATCAGTTCAGTCAGCTGGTAAATCAGCAGTACTGGCCCCCTAATAAATCCATCTGGACTGTTGCGAATAATATTTATAATTTCACACACTATAATCGTTCTGCTAAAATGGCTGTGAATATTTTGAAGTCCTAGTTCACTACTGTGATAGGTCTGTAATCATCACACTTTGTACATCTGGACTGGGTGTAGATCGAAGGTGTTCTTATGCACAGATTCTTGGTGTATAAGAGCCAGCTGTGGAACTGTTATAGCCTTCAGGTTTGGTCTTTGTGCTTTTTCATTGTTCAGGTCTTTCAATGTTGGCAGGGGGCTCTTTGCAATTATGGTTTTTCACTTTGTGCTTGCGTCTCTCTGATAATTGTGAAAATTTTGACTTTGTGCAAAAGTCCTTTTGTGCTTGTGTCTCTGACAATTGTGAGAGTTTTGACTTTGTGCAAAAAGTCCTCAGTTGTTTCCTGTGGTGCTTTGTCTTTTTGAGAATATAATTCTGAATAAAAGGACTGTACTCGTGTTAGTAGCTCTCTTGCTTGTGTGTGTGTTACCGCTTTTATACATAAGAGGATACATGCATGAAAGTGCATGTTTTTTTCCAACATGTGGGCTAACCATTTACTGGCAGGCTCCCCCTCTTCCCTGTATATTTATGTTGCGCAGGTCATTACAAATCAGGCTTGGGCAGAATAAATGTTATTGATTTCATTATTTTTGCTTCTGCATTTGCTGTAGAAAGTGGGGCTGCAAACTTAGAATGTTTCTGTTTGCTGTGGCTGTAATTGAAGTAAATGTTGTGCTCCACACTTCTTTCTTCCTTACTTACTTTTTTGATCTGCATAGGCAGTAATTCTTGCCTTAATATAAAGCTGGTTTTTAATATCTGTTTAACTGTTTGCCAACTTGAGAGCTCTAACTGAATAGAAAGGTGGGGCACAAATTTTTAAATAAAATAATTTTTAAAATCATTAATACGATATTTGCCACTGAAAAAAATGACAGGTTCTAATTTAGGAATGGGTCACTACTTCAGTCGTGGAAGTAGTGACAGACTTCACGTTCCTGGGATCCCAGATCACCGCAGCCTGTGACAGCAGCCATGAAATTAAAAGACGCCTGCTCCTTGGGAGGAAAGCGATGGCGAACCTCAACAGCATGATAAAAAGTAGAGACATCACCCTGCTAACAAAAGTCTGCATGGTCAAAGCAATGGTATTCCCAGTAGTCATGTATGGCTGCGAGAGTTGGACTATAAGGAAGGCCGAGTGCCAAAGAATAGATTCTTTTGAACTATGGTGCTGGAGAAGACTCTTGAGAGTCCCTTGGACTGCAAGAAGATCAAATCAGTCAATCCTAAAAGAAATCAACCCTGACTGTTCCCTGGAAGGCCAGGTAATGAAACTGAAGCTCAAATACTTTGGCCACCAAATGAGAAAGGAGAAGACCCTGATGCTGGGAAAGATTGAAGGTCAAAGAAGACGGGGACGGCAAAGGATGAGATGGTTAGACAGTGTCATAGATGCAATGAACATGAAATTGAGCCAACTTCAGAGGACGGCGGAAGACAGGAGGGCCTGGCGTGATCTGGTCCATGGGGTCGCGAAGAGTCGGACTCAACTGTGCGACTGAACAACAACAACAGTAGGATATCTTCTAGGTATGCAATCTGGAAGCAGAAGCTAAAGACTCTTTTTCATTGAAATCTAACGCCTAGAGAAGTGTCAAGGAAAAATCCTAATAAAGTCAGAATAAAGGTGTCTTGTCTAAGGTCAGCCCAAGACATTTGGTACTTGAGACGTAAAAGCCAAATGATGCCAGTCATGAAATGTGTGCTCATAACCATGGTGGCAGGAACCTGAAATGTGTTTAATTAAAAAAGTGTCTCAGAACCTATGTGGAGTACTGATCAATCCTCACTCAGCATTGGCAATGACTCAGGACTTAAGGGCATAAAAAACAAGAAGATGCCTGCTTGGTCAACCCAAAGGCTCATGTAGCTAACATTGTATTTAAAAAGTAACCACCCACACACTACAGAGAAACCCACAAGCAAGGTGAGACAACACGAATCCTACTTTGCCCATTGCCCTGGGCAAATGACATTCAGCGGCAAACTGACTCTGAACATGAAGTTTCCATTTAGCAGTCATAGCCATTGACAGGCCTAGCTATTCATCCCTATGAATGTGTCCATTACTGTTTTAAGACCACACAACCTGTAGCAGACAAATCTATAAATGTATTATGCACTGAGTGAGGATATGTTTTATTTTGTCTACCCTGAATCTACTGCTCTTCAGTTCCATCACATGACCCTGGGTGCTTGAATTATAGGGGGAAAGACTATTGTATATGGTATTTTGATGGAACCCGTCCTGAGACTGCTATGCAGGGAGGGCGGGAAACATATTCAATAATTTTTTTAGAAAACCATGTTGGTAGGGCAGCAGTGAGTGCGGAGTATTCTTGCCCTGCTTGTGGGTTTCATGGAGGCATCTGACATTCAGGGAAGCTCATATACAAGCACTGCAGGTAGATATGTTGTCCCATAGGGAAAAATGGAAATGTAGAATCACAGAATCACAGAGTTGGAAGGCGCCTTACAGGCCATCTAGTCCAGCCCCCTGCTCAATGCAGGACCAGCCTAGAGCATCCCTGACAAGTGTTTGTCTAACAGAATTGCTGTTACTGGCTCCCTGTAGTCTTGCAAGCTTCCTTTTGCAATTTTTGGAAACAATGAGATTTTTTTCGAAGTGTTACACTCCTGTAAAATTGTATATTGTTCATTATAATTTAGTTGTGTATACAGTGCATCTCTCACAAAATACACATATTGCTTAAATTATTCAGATGTTCTTCTCAATTGTTGTGTAGGGTCTCTATATATGGTGCTTCAGCTATTGTATTAACACTGCTTAAAGATTGCCAGTAAGCGGGAGCTCACCACCTCCCTAGGCAGCTGATTCCACTGTTGAACAACTCTTACTGTAGATACGTTTTCCCCAATATCCAGCTGGTGCCTTCCCTCCCTTAATTTAAACCCATTATTGCAAGTCCTATCCATTGCTGCCAACATGAACAGCTCCGTGCCCTCCTCTAAGTGACAGCCCTTCAGATACTTAAAGAGAGCAATCATGTTCCTCCTCAACCTCCTCTTCTCCAGACTGAGCATTCCCAAGTCCCTCAGACTATCCTCATAGGGCTTGGTCTCCAGGTCCCTAATCATCCTTGTCGCTCTCTTCTGCACCCACTCAATTCTGCCCACATCCTTTTTGAAGTGAGGCCTCCAGAACTGCACACAATACCCCAGGTGCGGCCTGACCAATGGGACTATGACATCTCACGATTTGGATGTTATGCCTCTGTTGATACGCCCCAAAATCACATTAGCCTTTTCTGTCGCTGCATCACACTAGCTGCTTATATATTTTTTAAAAAATATTAAACTGTTTATTGAAGATTACAATGCAGTACTTAGTAAAACATGAATGAAAAACAATTACAAAATGATCAGTAAGTTTGTGGTGAATCAAAGATGGCCATTAAAATGTTGATGGGAATTAACTTGTAAGGTTTCATGCCCTGCAATCATTAGCCAATGCTAGGCAATTAAGTTCCTATTGAATTTGTACCTAATGAATAACCTAAACTTAAACCTCCAGTTTTGTTAATATAAGAAAGATCACATTTTGTTTTACTTCTGCTCTTGGCCTTACAAGGGACCGTGTTCTTATTAGTGCTGGGAAAGGGTCCCATTAATGGCAGCTGTTTCTCCTTTCAAGGTGGCACTATTTTGTGTGTGTGTGTCCTATCCCGTAACCTTTGGCATAACTTGAAATTTGTTCTGAACTTAACAATAGGGTTGCCAGGTCTGGGTTGGAAAATAACTGGAGACTTTGGAGGTGGAGCCAGGAGAGGGCAGGGTTTGGGGAGGGGGAAGGCCTCAGCACGGTACACTGCCATACAGTCCACCCTTCAAAGCAGCCATTTTCTTCAGGGGAGTTGATCTCTGTCAGCTGGAAATCCCCAGGCCCCACCTGGAGGCTAGCAACTCTACTTAGCAACATCGAATCCAATTAAGTCTGTACCACCTCCTGTATTCCTTTTAAGACTCTACAAACTGCCAACTATGGGATTTTTTATCATCTCATGAAACATCTTTCTCTCCCCCTGCCCTTTTTTGTTTTGTACTGAGCACGCAGGCCCTGATGAAGACTTCTGGGGAAATTAAAAGCTTTCTCACTGTTTTGTGTCATTTTAATTCGTGCTAATAAAAGATCTTTCTCCACTGTGGCCTTGGGTGACCAGATGTCCTCTATCTCAGTCCAGTTCTTGAGGTCTCTCCTTTGAAATGCCTCAGATGCTGCTTCTGACCATTAACGTCAGTTGGCATTGCTATGGAAGTTAAACTACAATTGTAACTAATAAATAAAAGAAGGGCTGCTAAAGCTATCCAGGCTATTTGGGATGAATAAAAAATGCCAGTCCATCAGAAAGGAAAGCGGTGACCTTGAAGTAGGGTTGCCAAGTCCATTTTAGCCCCCAGCAGGGGACTTCGGGGGGCATTCCCGGAGGGGGTGGGGCATCCCCAACTTGATGACATCACATTGGGGACGTTCGGCCCCCCCGCCCACCCAATGGGCACGCGGGGAAATGCCAGCTCCCTGCACTTAAAGGGGTCACTTTAAGTGCATGCCCGATCTCTGCTTGGAGATTGGGCGTGCGGGAAACACCAGTTCCCTGCACTTAAAGGGAGAAGAGAGGGGTGGCTGCGGGTGCTGGGGCTTGGGGGCGGGGCTTCCCCATTGGCTAGCTGGCCGGCGGCAGGTAACCCCCCCAAAAAAGTGGGGGACCCCTGCCAAACCTGGGGGGGAGTCGGCAACCCTACCTTGAAGTTACTCAACAGCAACTGGATAGCAGACACAGGTGGCATTGTGGCAAGCTTTCATTTAAATTATATGTAAACTAGGAAAAAGGCCCGTTGTGGAAATAAATACAATGACCTCTTGAAAGAGGCTCTGGGCGGGTGCCTGGCCTTGGACACTCAGTGTCAATTTTCGGTGGCGACCTCAGCAGGGTATAATGACACTGAGTCCACCATTTTCTCCAGAGGAACTGATCTCTGCTACCTAAAGAACAGTTGTAATTTTGAGTGATCTCCATCCCTCACCTGGAGATTGGCAACGATGGTTCCCCAGAAGGGAATAGTTGGTTTGGAGGGTAGAGTCTAGGCTTTGTACCTGTCTGAGGTCCCACGCCTCCTGAAACCTCACCCTCTCCAGGCTCCATCCCTCACATCTCCAGGAATTCCCCACCTGGAGTTGGCAACCCTATCTCCTTCCCAGCCAATCATCAACCTACCTTTATTTCCCCCTCACTCTTCAGCTTTTCACCCCACACACATCTGCAGCCTCTCCCGTGCTCTGAAGCCCTGACTGCTACATCACACTGGCTGTTATGGGGGCCACCTCAGCAGCATGCCCCACTGAGCTCCCTCCCCTCCCCAAAATCTGGCCTCCCCAGGCTGTACCCTCAAGACTCCAAGAAGTTCTGAACTTAGAGCTGGCAGCCCTAGCTGAGACTGGAACCTGAGTCAGCCTAGCTCATGCAGAGAGATGCCTACATGCACACACCTGTAAATATGTAAGCTCTGTTCTGTTGGAATCATTCTCAACAGCCCCAAACCAAGGCCAGCAGCATATGCCTGAAGAAGAAAAGGCCCTCAGGCTGTGATCCTATGCACTCTTGCTTGAGAACGCAGCCTGCTGATCTCAACAGGATGTACATCTAAGTAAACATGTTTGAAATCCAACTGTAAGCTTTAAGAACAAACCACCTTAAGATGTTGTGTTACCACAAACCATTAATTTTAAAGGGGCAACTCCCTCCCTCAAACCACAACGCGTTCAAAGGCAAGGCAGCACAATGCACCCAAAAAACTACAGTCAACTTACTCTCTTCTCACTCTGAAAATGCACGCTCTGAAGGGAGGACAGAGAACTTCTCGCAATCACTTTGGATTGCTTTTTGCCCAAAAGATGCTGAATCAGACCCCTTTTCTGCCAAGGCCAGTATTGTTTACTCAGACTGACAGTAGCTCTCAAGAGTCTTGGGCTGAGATCTTTCATAACTCCTACTGCCGGATACTTTTTAATCTGGAGATGACGGGGATTGGACCTAGGACCTTCTGCCTGCCAAGCAAATGCTTTATCACTAAGCCATAGCACCTTCCCAATAAAGCATGTAGACTCACTTCTGCTGTTTCTCCTGCCTCCACATACCCAATGAAAACCAGTTTTTTAATTCACGTTGGCAAAGGAAAATAAAAGCAGAAGAGTAACAAAGGGTGGATAAAAGGGGGGAAAAGAGAGGAATAGAGCAAAACAAAGGAGTCAAAATTAAAATGGTGGGGTGAAATTGCATTTTAAACAAGCAGAAACAGAAGTGAAGACAGAATCCAGTTCTGCTGCATTGTGATCAGTCTAAGCCCTTAACTCTTCCATTCACAAACTCATACTTAACTGTGATGAAGAGTTTGTGCGTCCATTGCATTTGGAGGCATTTGTATCTGTGGATATGAGACAGGGAGAATGGGAGTGTGGTAACAGACCCCACCCTAACCATGCTGACCTACATATGTTGTTGGAGGTCCAAACAGAGCATATGCATATACATGCACTTAGGAACCTTGAAAAAAGAGGGTTCCTGATCATGTTGAGACAGACTGTATTCTGACCTTCCATTTAACACATTTTGCCCTGGGATAGGGACAGCATGGACAGCCGTGATTTGCGTCCTACTTGTGTTGTTGTGGGTTTGCTATTGTTGTGGGCTTGCTATTGAATGACTGTGATTGGGTCAATCGTTGTTTTATCAAAGATGAGGCATGATTGAAGTCCTCTGACTATGGAGAGAGTTGCAGAGGGGCAGAGACACAGTAAATTGGTATCAGGCAATGCTCTAGGAATTTCCCAATTCTCATAGAGCTTTGGGAAACTCAGAGAGCATTGGAAGACACTGTGACATCACTTCAGAGAAGCAATGGGAGGCCAGGGGTCAGGAGCAGGAGGTTGCCCTCCATAGCAGTCAACCTGGTCTCCCTACCTTTGACAAACAAACATCCTTCAGTGGCTGGGGGAAGTTTCCTCATCAGTGACTACTTGTCATTTATTTATTTATAACATTCCTAGGCCATCTTTGCACCCAGTTCAGGGTCCCAACATTAAAACATCTGAAACGTTAAGAAAAACCATTTAAAATACATATACATATATATACATATATATACACACACACACACACAGACCTATACACACACACACACACACACACTAGCCTGCTACCTGTGCTTCGCTATGGTATTTTAGTTCCGTAAATCCAGTTATAATACTGATGATGTGAAATTTGAAATGTGACATTTGTTGTAGGAATTCTAACAGAGAAGACTGGAGTGTAAGAAATGAAGTGAGACATACATACTTCCCCCTCCCTCTACCGAAGGACCTCTCTCTAGACCACACTGGTGTTTCTGCCCTCAGGTGCTAGGGTCACCAGGCTGCTTGATGAGCTCACTCTGGAGCAGCCACATAGAACTGTCCATTTAAGAAGCAGTCATATGTTAAGTCCACTCCTGCTACCTTCCACAAAAGTGATGGCCTCTCTACTTGTGTTCCTGGATCGTTTTGCTCATATGGAGACTGTGTTGTTCTGAGCACCTCAGGGTGATCTTGCTGGTACTTGGCCTGTGCAGCTCAGTGCATTGCAGGAGTCCTATGTGCAAATGTATTTGCCGCATTTCTAAGTTGCCTCCTCCTTGTAGCATTGGTGTATCTGGCTCAACATTTGCCAGGAGCTTTTGTGGGGGCAGTAAGAGGTGAGAGGTGTGAGGGGGAGTTGGTGTGAGGGAGTGGTGATGTGGCAGACATTTCTTCAGGTTCATGAGGGAGGCACTCATCAAAATGGCTCCTAGAAATGTCCTTTACTATCTCCCCATAAACATTCATACCCTGCCCCTGCTCCTATACCTGACAGACACCAGCCTGTCTGGTGTTGGGGGGGATTGTATTTAAAGGCATCGGGGAGGCTGGGCCAGCAGCAATGCTAAGGCAATTCTGCTGAGCGAACCTCCTCGGTGGCTGTAAGCATCCCACCTCCTCTCCTCAGCTGAGCTCTGAGCAGGAGCAGGAGACAGAGGGGTGAGTGGTTTTTTATTTGCTTTCAGCGGAGAGGATCCAGCTGAGGATTTTGGTGGGAGAACTGGTCTGGGAGTGTGTGGAAGCGCTTGGAGTTTTTGCAGATTCCTGGCTGCTTGAGAGAGGAAAGGGCATTGTTTGACTGTGATTGACTGCAATTGAGAGGAAAAGGAAGGGGCATTGTTTTGCATGTGATTGAGTGCCTGGGTGCATTTGAATAGCTGCTGCCAGCACTCTGCTGGGGGAGGCCTCTATTTAAGGAAACACCTGGCCAGAGGCAGAGGAGACCCAGCTGAGCTCTGAGCAGGAACAGGAGCAGGAGACAGAAGGGTGAGTGGTTTTTTATTTGCTTTCAGCGGAGAGGATCCAGCTGAGGATTTTGGTGGGAGAACTGGTCTGGGAGTGTGTGGAAGCGCTTGGAGTTTTTGCAGATTCCTGGCTGCTTGAGAGAGGAAAGGGCATTGTTTGACTGTGATTGACTGCAATTGAGAGGAAAAGGAAGGGGCATTGTTTTGCATGTGATTGAGTGCCTGGGTGCATTTGAATAGCTGCTGCCAGCACTCTGCTGGGGGAGGCCTCTATTTAAGGAAACACCTGGCCAGAGGCAGAGGAGACCCAGCTGAGCTCTGAGCAGGAACAGGAGCAGGAGACAGAAGGGTGAGTGGTTTTTTATTTGCTTTCAGCGGAGAGGATCCAGCTGAGGATTTTGGTGGGAGAACTGGTCTGGGAGTGTGTGGAAGCGCTTGGAGTTTTTGCAGATTCCTGGCTGCTTGAGAGAGGAAAGGGCATTGTTTGACTGTGATTGACTGCAATTGAGAGGAAAAGGAAGGGGCATTGTTTTGCATGTGATTGAGTGCCTGGGTGCATTTGAATAGCTGCTGCCAGCACTCTGCTGGGGGAGGCCTCTATTTAAGGAAACACCTGGCCAGAGGCAGAGGAGACCCAGCTGAGCTCTGAGCAGGAACAGGAGCAGGAGACAGAAGGGTGAGTGGTTTTTTATTTGCTTTCAGCGGAGAGGATCCAGCTGAGGATTTTGGTGGGAGAACTGGTCTGGGAGTGTGTGGAAGCGCTTGGAGTTTTTGCAGATTCCTGGCTGCTTGAGAGAGGAAAGGGCATTGTTTGACTGTGATTGACTGCAATTGAGAGGAAAAGGAAGGGGCATTGTTTTGCATGTGATTGAGTGCCTGGGTGCATTTGAATAGCTGCTGCCAGCACTCTGCTGGGGGAGGCCTCTATTTAAGGAAACACCTGGCCAGAGGCAGAGGAGACCCAGCTGAGCTCTGAGCAGGAACAGGAGCAGGAGACAGAAGGGTGAGTGGTTTTTTATTTGCTTTCAGCGGAGAGGATCCAGCTGAGGATTTTGGTGGGAGAACTGGTCTGGGAGTGTGTGGAAGCGCTTGGAGTTTTTGCAGATTCCTGGCTGCTTGAGAGAGGAAAGGGCATTGTTTGACTGTGATTGACTGCAATTGAGAGGAAAAGGAAGGGGCATTGTTTTGCATGTGATTGAGTGCCTGGGTGCATTTGAATAGCTGCTGCCAGCACTCTGCTGGGGGAGGCCTCTATTTAAGGAAACACCTGGCCAGAGGCAGAGGAGACCCAGCTGAGCTCTGAGCAGGAACAGGAGCAGGAGACAGAAGGGTGAGTGGTTTTTTATTTGCTTTCAGCGGAGAGGATCCAGCTGAGGATTTTGGTGGGAGAACTGGTCTGGGAGTGTGTGGAAGCGCTTGGAGTTTTTGCAGATTCCTGGCTGCTTGAGAGAGGAAAGGGCATTGTTTGACTGTGATTGACTGCAATTGAGAGGAAAAGGAAGGGGCATTGTTTTGCATGTGATTGAGTGCCTGGGTGCATTTGAATAGCTGCTGCCAGCACTCTGCTGGGGGAGGCCTCTATTTAAGGAAACACCTGGCCAGAGGCAGAGGAGACCCAGCTGAGCTCTGAGCAGGAACAGGAGCAGGAGACAGAAGGGTGAGTGGTTTTTTATTTGCTTTCAGCGGAGAGGATCCAGCTGAGGATTTTGGTGGGAGAACTGGTCTGGGAGTGTGTGGAAGCGCTTGGAGTTTTTGCAGATTCCTGGCTGCTTGAGAGAGGAAAGGGCATTGTTTGACTGTGATTGACTGCAATTGAGAGGAAAAGGAAGGGGCATTGTTTTGCATGTGATTGAGTGCCTGGGTGCATTTGAATAGCTGCTGCCAGCACTCTGCTGGGGGAGGCCTCTATTTAAGGAAACACCTGGCCAGAGGCAGAGGAGACCCAGCTGAGCTCTGAGCAGGAACAGGAGCAGGAGACAGAAGGGTGAGTGGTTTTTTATTTGCTTTCAGCGGAGAGGATCCAGCTGAGGATTTTGGTGGGAGAACTGGTCTGGGAGTGTGTGGAAGCGCTTGGAGTTTTTGCAGATTCCTGGCTGCTTGAGAGAGGAAAGGGCATTGTTTGACTGTGATTGACTGCAATTGAGAGGAAAAGGAAGGGGCATTGTTTTGCATGTGATTGAGTGCCTGGGTGCATTTGAATAGCTGCTGCCAGCACTCTGCTGGGGGAGGCCTCTATTTAAGGAAACACCTGGCCAGAGGCAGAGGAGACCCAGCTGAGCTCTGAGCAGGAACAGGAGCAGGAGACAGAAGGGTGAGTGGTTTTTTATTTGCTTTCAGCGGAGAGGATCCAGCTGAGGATTTTGGTGGGAGAACTGGTCTGGGAGTGTGTGGAAGCGCTTGGAGTTTTTGCAGATTCCTGGCTGCTTGAGAGAGGAAAGGGCATTGTTTGACTGTGATTGACTGCAATTGAGAGGAAAAGGAAGGGGCATTGTTTTGCATGTGATTGAGTGCCTGGGTGCATTTGAATAGCTGCTGCCAGCACTCTGCTGGGGGAGGCCTCTATTTAAGGAAACACCTGGCCAGAGGCAGAGGAGACCCAGCTGAGCTCTGAGCAGGAACAGGAGCAGGAGACAGAAGGGTGAGTGGTTTTTTATTTGCTTTCAGCGGAGAGGATCCAGCTGAGGATTTTGGTGGGAGAACTGGTCTGGGAGTGTGTGGAAGCGCTTGGAGTTTTTGCAGATTCCTGGCTGCTTGAGAGAGGAAAGGGCATTGTTTGACTGTGATTGACTGCAATTGAGAGGAAAAGGAAGGGGCATTGTTTTGCATGTGATTGAGTGCCTGGGTGCATTTGAATAGCTGCTGCCAGCACTCTGCTGGGGGAGGCCTCTATTTAAGGAAACACC
Source organism: Gekko japonicus (assembly GCF_001447785.1). Classification (NCBI taxonomy): domain Eukaryota; kingdom Metazoa; phylum Chordata; class Lepidosauria; order Squamata; family Gekkonidae; genus Gekko; species Gekko japonicus. The sequence continues at coordinate 3,671,970 of NW_015175358.1, forward strand.
TGGCCAGAGGCAGAGGAGACCCAGCTGAGCTCTGAGCAGGAACAGGAGCAGGAGACAGAAGGGTGAGTGGTTTTTTATTTGCTTTCAGCGGAGAGGATCCAGCTGAGGATTTTGGTGGGAGAACTGGTCTGGGAGTGTGTGGAAGCGCTTGGAGTTTTTGCAGATTCCTGGCTGCTTGAGAGAGGAAAGGGCATTGTTTGACTGTGATTGACTGCAATTGAGAGGAAAAGGAAGGGGCATTGTTTTGCATGTGATTGAGTGCCTGGGTGCATTTGAATAGCTGCTGCCAGCACTCTGCTGGGGGAGGCCTCTATTTAAGGAAACACCTGGCCAGAGGCAGAGGAGACCCAGCTGAGCTCTGAGCAGGAACAGGAGCAGGAGACAGAAGGGTGAGTGGTTTTTTATTTGCTTTCAGCGGAGAGGATCCAGCTGAGGATTTTGGTGGGAGAACTGGTCTGGGAGTGTGTGGAAGCGCTTGGAGTTTTTGCAGATTCCTGGCTGCTTGAGAGAGGAAAGGGCATTGTTTGACTGTGATTGACTGCAATTGAGAGGAAAAGGAAGGGGCATTGTTTTGCATGTGATTGAGTGCCTGGGTGCATTTGAATAGCTGCTGCCAGCACTCTGCTGGGGGAGGCCTCTATTTAAGGAAACACCTGGCCAGAGGCAGAGGAGACCCAGCTGAGCTCTGAGCAGGAACAGGAGCAGGAGACAGAAGGGTGAGTGGTTTTTTATTTGCTTTCAGCGGAGAGGATCCAGCTGAGGATTTTGGTGGGAGAACTGGTCTGGGAGTGTGTGGAAGCGCTTGGAGTTTTTGCAGATTCCTGGCTGCTTGAGAGAGGAAAGGGCATTGTTTGACTGTGATTGACTGCAATTGAGAGGAAAAGGAAGGGGCATTGTTTTGCATGTGATTGAGTGCCTGGGTGCATTTGAATAGCTGCTGCCAGCACTCTGCTGGGGGAGGCCTCTATTTAAGGAAACACCTGGCCAGAGGCAGAGGAGACCCAGCTGAGCTCTGAGCAGGAACAGGAGCAGGAGACAGAAGGGTGAGTGGTTTTTTATTTGCTTTCAGCGGAGAGGATCCAGCTGAGGATTTTGGTGGGAGAACTGGTCTGGGAGTGTGTGGAAGCGCTTGGAGTTTTTGCAGATTCCTGGCTGCTTGAGAGAGGAAAGGGCATTGTTTGACTGTGATTGACTGCAATTGAGAGGAAAAGGAAGGGGCATTGTTTTGCATGTGATTGAGTGCCTGGGTGCATTTGAATAGCTGCTGCCAGCACTCTGCTGGGGGAGGCCTCTATTTAAGGAAACACCTGGCCAGAGGCAGAGGAGACCCAGCTGAGCTCTGAGCAGGAACAGGAGCAGGAGACAGAAGGGTGAGTGGTTTTTTATTTGCTTTCAGCGGAGAGGATCCAGCTGAGGATTTTGGTGGGAGAACTGGTCTGGGAGTGTGTGGAAGCGCTTGGAGTTTTTGCAGATTCCTGGCTGCTTGAGAGAGGAAAGGGCATTGTTTGACTGTGATTGACTGCAATTGAGAGGAAAAGGAAGGGGCATTGTTTTGCATGTGATTGAGTGCCTGGGTGCATTTGAATAGCTGCTGCCAGCACTCTGCTGGGGGAGGCCTCTATTTAAGGAAACACCTGGCCAGAGGCAGAGGAGACCCAGCTGAGCTCTGAGCAGGAACAGGAGCAGGAGACAGAAGGGTGAGTGGTTTTTTATTTGCTTTCAGCGGAGAGGATCCAGCTGAGGATTTTGGTGGGAGAACTGGTCTGGGAGTGTGTGGAAGCGCTTGGAGTTTTTGCAGATTCCTGGCTGCTTGAGAGAGGAAAGGGCATTGTTTGACTGTGATTGACTGCAATTGAGAGGAAAAGGAAGGGGCATTGTTTTGCATGTGATTGAGTGCCTGGGTGCATTTGAATAGCTGCTGCCAGCACTCTGCTGGGGGAGGCCTCTATTTAAGGAAACACCTGGCCAGAGGCAGAGGAGACCCAGCTGAGCTCTGAGCAGGAACAGGAGCAGGAGACAGAAGGGTGAGTGGTTTTTTATTTGCTTTCAGCGGAGAGGATCCAGCTGAGGATTTTGGTGGGAGAACTGGTCTGGGAGTGTGTGGAAGCGCTTGGAGTTTTTGCAGATTCCTGGCTGCTTGAGAGAGGAAAGGGCATTGTTTGACTGTGATTGACTGCAATTGAGAGGAAAAGGAAGGGGCATTGTTTTGCATGTGATTGAGTGCCTGGGTGCATTTGAATAGCTGCTGCCAGCACTCTGCTGGGGGAGGCCTCTATTTAAGGAAACACCTGGCCAGAGGCAGAGGAGACCCAGCTGAGCTCTGAGCAGGAACAGGAGCAGGAGACAGAAGGGTGAGTGGTTTTTTATTTGCTTTCAGCGGAGAGGATCCAGCTGAGGATTTTGGTGGGAGAACTGGTCTGGGAGTGTGTGGAAGCGCTTGGAGTTTTTGCAGATTCCTGGCTGCTTGAGAGAGGAAAGGGCATTGTTTGACTGTGATTGACTGCAATTGAGAGGAAAAGGAAGGGGCATTGTTTTGCATGTGATTGAGTGCCTGGGTGCATTTGAATAGCTGCTGCCAGCACTCTGCTGGGGGAGGCCTCTATTTAAGGAAACACCTGGCCAGAGGCAGAGGAGACCCAGCTGAGCTCTGAGCAGGAACAGGAGCAGGAGACAGAAGGGTGAGTGGTTTTTTATTTGCTTTCAGCGGAGAGGATCCAGCTGAGGATTTTGGTGGGAGAACTGGTCTGGGAGTGTGTGGAAGCGCTTGGAGTTTTTGCAGATTCCTGGCTGCTTGAGAGAGTAACGAGCACCTACGCCACAGTGGGAGCACTCTCCTCGAATTTGGAGTCTCTAGGTCCAGGGGTTAGGCCTGGGCATTGATTTTATGGTGGAGGGGACATATATATATATGTAGAATTGAGAGAACCCTCAAATAAAACATAATATAAAAATATAAACACAAGAACACACAAACAAGGAGGAGGGCTAACAAGACTTAGTGACGGAACACCATACCAAACAAAAAAGTGTTCACCTTCTTGCTGAAGACAACAATAGAGGGAGATAGAAGAATATCCCTGGGGAGGGAGTTCCAAAGTTTCAGTGCCAGAACTGAGAAATTCCTTTCTCAGGGTGCCACCTATCTAGCCTCTGATGACAGGGGCATGTGTAGCAGGGTCTCTGAAGATGACCAGAGTGGTCAGGTAGGTTAATATAGGTATAGGTGGTCATTCAGGTATGGTGGTCCCAAGCTGTATATATTGTATTGAGAGCCAGTGTAGATGGCAAAAGACTAGAGTGATATGGTCCCTTCGTCCCACTCCAGTCAGCATTCTGGCCAAAACATTCCATACCAATTGCAGCTTCTGGACAGACTTCCAAGGTAGCCCCATGTAGAGTGCATTGCAGTAATCCAATCTAAAAGTTACCCAAGCATGCACCACTGTGGCAAGTTCTCCCCTCCCCACCCCACCCCAGGAAGGGGCACAGCTCGCTCAACAGCTGAAGCCAGTGAAAGGTGTCCTAGCCAGCACTGCCACCTGTTTATCCAATAGGAGGCCCAGGTACAGCAGCACCCCCAAGTTATAGATCTGCTTCCTGGGTCAAACCTTCCCTCCACCAGTAGCACTTCAGTTATGTTCAGGTTAAGTTTCAGTTTGTTAGCCCTCATCCATCCTAAAACTACTTCCATGCAACTGTTCATGGTTTCCACAGCCTTCCTGGGATCTTCTAGAAGCCCAAGAGAGAGCAGAGTATCATCTGCAAAGTCAGCCTAGATCTACATATCACCTCTCCCAGCAGCTTCATGTACATGTTAAAAAGCATGGGGGATCCCACAGGCCAGTGGTCAAGGGGTACAGAAGCAATCATCCCAGCACCACTTTCTGAAACCTAACTTGAAGGTAGGACCAAAACCACTGCACCTCCCAATCTCAACCTCAAAAGGTGGTTCAGAAGGATACCTGATCAATGCTACTGAAAACTGCCAAGAGGTCCAGGAGTATTAATGGGGTCGCACTCCCCCCAGACATCTTCCAGTGCAGGTCATCCACCAGGGCAACCAAGGCTTTTTCAGCCCCATAACCATGCCTGAAACCAGACTGGGATGAATCTAAACCATCTGCGTCATTCAAGATTGCCTGAAGTTGCCCAGCCAGTTTTCAGGATGTAGTTCTTGAATGAGGTACCTCTCAGATTTTGGAAGAGGTCACACTCCAGCTGAAGGGAGGGGACAGGTACATTAGAAGACACCGCATTTTGGAGTTGGGAAGAGACAGAGAGAGGAGCAGAGTTGAAAGATGGCTGACAGTGAAGCACCCTGTCAGTACACAGCCCGGCAGTCTTACATGGGGTGGTGGATCTGCCCTGTACTGCAGGAGTGCCTCATGGCTTCCAGTTGTGCTCTACTTGAACATTTGTAAATAAAATCAATATTACAAAGCGTGCCATGTCTCCAGTGCTCTCTTCTCTACAGGAAGCCAAAGGAAGGCACTCCAGCCCTGGTGACATCCCACTGCTTGGTGGATTGGAGAGCATGTTACAATATTCATGGATATATAGTTCCCAAAATGGCTTTGAGGTACTGGTTTCCAGGCCTGTGGATGTGTTGCTTTAATTGCTTCCACTATAGCCTAAAGTCTGTTTATTTGTTTATGTTATTTAGATGTCCCCCCCCTTTCTTTCTCTAAAGGTAAAGGTAAAGGTTCCCTTGCTCGAAAGCCAGTCGAATCCGACTCTAGGGGTGTGGTGCTCATCTCCGTTTCAAAGCCGAAGAGCCAGCACTGTCCGAAGACGTTTCCGTGGTCATGTGGCCGGCATGACTAAACACCAAGGCGCACGGAATGCTGTTACCTTCCCACCAAAGTGGTACCTATTTATCTACTTGCAATTTCTTGCTTTCGAACTGCTAGGTTGGCAGGAGCTGGAACTAGAGACAGGAGCTCACTCCGTCATGTGGCAACCTGGGTCTCGAACTGCTGAACTACTGACCCTCCACAGCCTGCAGTTCAGCGCCTTAACCACTTGAGCCACCGCAGCTCCTCGGTGCTTCTTTCTCTACTGGGGACCAAATGTGGCTTACAACAACATTCACCCCTCCTCCATTTTATCCTCAAAACAAACTCTCTGTGAGGTAGGTTAGGTGGAGAGTGACCAACCCAAGGTCAGCCAGCAAGATTGATGGTCAAATGGGGATCCAAACCTGGGTCTCATATATCCTAATATGATACTCTCTAAACATATATATTTTGCCTGTCCCACTAGAATTCTACGCATTTCTTTTTTTGGGGGGGGGGAACCTTTCCACCTTGCTTATCAGCTGATGGCAGAGTAGGGAAACATCTTGTGTGCCCTCGTTATAGAATAAGTCTTATTCAATGCACTGAGATTTGCTTGTGAGTAAACATACATAGGGTCAGATTGCATGCAGAATGAAGAAAGGCATTAAAGGCACCTTAAAACAATGATAGATGGGCAGACAGGGACAATGAAGAAAGGCTTAATCTATCTCGTGCCACCAGGTTCACGTGGAAGAGGGTGGGAGAGGTCCTTCCTGCTGGATTGAGCCAAAGGGTCAAAGTCTGCCATGAAGCAATGTCAAGATGGGTAGCCATGTTAGTATGTCTGTAGCAGTAGAAAAGAGAAACAGCAGCACTCACTAACAAAATTTGTGGCAGGGTATGAGCTTTCATGAGTCACTGTTCACTTCTTCAGATGAACCAATGTATGTTCCAAGATGAAGTCCCTGCAATGTTGCAGAGGAAAATGGAACACAATGCTTTAGGGCTGCTAGGTCCCCCCCAGCCACTGGTGGGGGATGGGGGGGTAGGGTTGCCAGATCGATACTGGGAACTCCTGAAGATTTGGTGATGGAATCTCAGTGCCATAGACTCCACCCTCCAAAGCACCCATTTTCTCCTCCTTTTTAGTCGGGAGATGAGCTATAATTCCGGGGATCCCCAGGTCCCACCTGGAGGCTGGCACCCCTACAAGACTTGGATTTAGCACAGTTTGGGGCAACAAGATATCTTCTTAGATAGTACCTGCAAGGGGGGGGCAGGTCCATTTCCAGTGGTCTGATAAAGTATAAAAAGAGGAAGAGAAAGCTCGGGCAAGAGAAGGGGGAGCAGAGACTGACTGGAGGTCCAGAGGTTATGTTACGAGATACTTTCCCATCAGCAGCAGGCAGCAGCAGTTAATATGGCCAAGCTAAGTTTGTGTGTGAAGGAGATTTTTCCGCCCTATTGTTGTGATATCTTGTGTTGCCAGTGATAACAAATCCAAAGGAAAGACCTTGGAAACAAACCACAGATTTATTTCGTCTTCAGGCTTCGATAGTCTCTAGTTTGTTGTGGGATCACTGATAAGACCAGGGATTGAGAATGCAGTTACCCATCAGCAGTGGTCAGGCAGAGACTTCTCACACTGTTATCCTGTGGCCCACTTCACAGGGGCCCAGTTTTTTTCATGCTTGGGTGCAAGAGGGATGTACATAAAATCAAGTTGGGAAACTTATCAAATGCCAAATGACGAGTGTCTGTATCTCGTGGTCCCTTTGAGCTCGAGGCCCCGGCCAAACGGTCCTCCTGCCCTCTTCCCCAACTGGCCCTGCTAACAAGCATTTTGTGAGGAGGCCCTCCTACCTTGAATAGGATGAGTGTGTGTGGGGGGAGGAGGGAGTCCTTCTCAGCATTAAATTGAGAGCAATAAAGAGATTAGGGATAGGCAGGAGATACAAATTCATGTCTATACCCTTTAAAGATAGACCCTTGATGACTCCTTCGACAGTTCCTTCAACCAAATTAGCCTTTTCCTTGTCTCTAGTATCAGTTTTTTCCAGCTTGTTTCCATAAACTAGGAGAAACAGTAAATCACCAGCAAGCCTCAGATTAGACCTGACAGCCAAGCCTTTTCAGATGAGCCTGCTCCACTGTATGTAATTAACATGTCTTGTTTTCATCATTTATATTTTATTTATATGCTTTTATGTAGTGTGAGCATCTCCAAGAGGTTTTTATTTCTATGAATTATGCTTTGTAAAACCACAGTGCCGACAGTGATGGAGCAATTATTACTAGCTAAGGACCCTGCTTCTGTGCTCTGCCTGCCTTTCCCCCCACAGCTGTCTGTCTGTCATGCTTAAATGAGAATCAGCTGTGTCAGACAGAAGGACATCTCAGTGGGAAACAAGGAGAGGAAGGCGGTGGGATGAGGGGAAAATGGGAAAGGATTCCTTTGCCCATAACTCACACAGGCACACTATCAAAGGTAGAATGTTGCTGGGCTTTTTTTTTTTTTTTAAAGCACACACCTAAAAAGCTATTGCCTTAGGGGAGCTTTTACTGACTCCAAGCTTTTGTTGTTCGGATCGGTTTGCTCCAGAGAGTGGTTGTACCAAGTTGATACATGAGCCAGGATAATGGGAATATTTTTTTAATGTAGTTGCTTTGTTACATTAGGCTTCAAAACTGGGGGACAAAAATGTACATGGAAGAGCTTGATGGATGATTTCAAAAACTCATCCCACTCCTCTCCCCTCCCACGTTTTGCTTCCTAAGGGCTAAAATCCTAAACATACTTGGGAGAAAAGTCCACTGAATCAGTCCCAGCCTCCATGGGTGAGGAAGACAGTCTAAGAACAGGGAGGGTTTGTGTGGGTTTTGGGGCACGGCAGCCAAGGGACATAATGAGAGGGTGGGAGGTAACAGCTTAAGGTTCACCCAAATCAAAAATGAGAGCGGTCCGCAGCAGCTCTCCAGGACCTCAAAGAAAGTTCTTTATTCCTTTTAACTGGAGATGCTGCGGACTGAACTTGGGACCTTCTGCATGAAAAGCAGATGCTTCACCACTAAGCCAAGGTCCTTCCTGTGCTTTGGCATTCTTGCCCCACATGCTTCTTCTCTCAGAGGAGCATTATTTGCTTAAAAGTATAGAGCTGGACCACAGCAGTTGGACCCCAGTTATCACATCTACAACTGGAGGTGCCACACAACCACTCTCATGTAGAGTCCAGACAGCTGATGGACAGGTCTGGAAATGTCACAGTTAGCAGTTGCTCCCACTGATACTGCTTCACCTGAAGAGTCTCCAGGACATAAATGTTAGAGATGGACTCGCCTAACCAGTGCCAGTGTGCTCCTACCAACACAAATTGATGGTCACCAGCTCCAGAGTGTGAAGATACCACTGACTCTCCAAACAGACAGGTAGAGTAATCAACTCCTGTGGCTCCTGCAGAGTTGAATGATGCACACAGAAGCATGAGGCTTTCACAGGTCACAAGAAACTGGCAGCGTATCGCTTCCTCACTCATTTATCAGCTGGGAGCGAGCCATCTCTTTATTTTGGATATATTTTTAAACTCGAGTGATACCGCAGCAGCCTTTTTTAAAAAAAAAATGTTAACATGGGCTCGTACTAGACTGATTTGCCGACTTCTCTGTGAAATCCCCTGTTGTGCAAAAGGTCAGCGAGTGTGAGCAATGGAGAAACTAGAGAAACTAAGGTGAGGAGAACAAGATTCAGAACATAAAGAAATGTGATATCTGCTCTCATTTGCATTTGCAGTCTTGACTTTTCAGCAGTGAGTTGGAAGTGGGGATATAATGCAAACTGGTATCTCTTTTTTGCCTGAACCAAAGCAGAACATCAGTCAGTCTTCTACTTTCTTTTTTAAGCATGTAAAGCTGCCAGAGACCATGTCTACCCACTGGTCCATCTAACCCATTATTGTCTGACAGTAGCAGCTTTCCATGGGGACAGCCTTTCAATCTGAGTGTTGTTTTTTAAAAAAAAAAACCAAAACCCAGAGGTGCCAGAGATATGAACCTGTAACCTTGTAAATATAAAGCATATGCCCTGCCACCAAACCATGAGGTCCTATACAGTCCTTCTTTGAAACCTGCCTATTTGCTGGGTTTGTTGTTAATGACACCACAGATTCTAGTGCCAAGGCTTGACCATGTCCTATATTTTAGGAACTGCTCTGCAGGTTTCCTCCTTCCCTGAGTAACAAATTAATGTTTTGGCATCACATATCCAAGAGCAAATGTTACACAGTTCTCTAGGAATGTTTAAAGAGAGATTCCTAAACAAATTTATGCCTTGCTTAAGGTCAAAACACACCAAGACTTCTGTGTGATTTTGCAAATAAACTTTCTTTTGCATGCTTCACTGCAACTTCTTATCTCACCTCAAAGGGTAATTTTCAGTCTCAATGGTTATAAATTCTGCAATAAGTACCATGTTAGAAATAGGTTCAGGTCAAGAGGCAAGGATTCTCTCTTGTGTTCTCATGACTGCTAATCCAAACACTTTTGCTTTTTTAAAAAGAAAAACTTGCAGAAGTTGTGAGATTAGCTTTGTTTTCTGGAGCATTAATTAACTACTATTTTCAGGCTTTTCTCTGCAATCACGATGAGCAAGCTGACAAAGCATAGTGGAAATTATATCATCAGTCAGGAGTTAGCTGTTGAGAACTACTTTCCAAAGCATGGCTTGGGCTCAGTTTGGATCAGAATTGCGGTGTGGGGGGTAGGCACTTCAGCCAGCTCCCCCCCCCCATTTTCCCAAACCAAAATGGCCCTTGAGATCTGCACATCTAGCCCATCAGTACAAATGCATCCCCCCAATTGAACACAGCCAAGGCTGACTGAGGTCAGAAAAACAGTAAACAGGGGATGACTGAATCCCTTTCTCTCCCTGCCCCATGGTCCCAATCTGAATCAGGCTCTTGCATCACTTGGGAAATTAGTTTCCGGTACCTGACATCTGACTGACAGGATGAGAGTCAGTTGGGGGAGCCCAGTCCCAGGGCAGGGAAATAAGTCTCAACTTGTTTGGCTGTTGGATTCATCACTGTACATGGAACTTCAGATGGTAGCAGAGGCACTAGGAGCACAATAGTCCACCTTTGAACTGGGGTGGAGTGCAGGATGTGCATTATACCATCAGTGGCCTCAAGACCTGCACTTTATAATAAACTTTGGAGAAAAAAATCAAACGTGCTACTTTTGACTTATCGAGATACAAGACATAAACATGCACAAGGAAACAAGAAAAGAAGTAGCCCATCTCCCTTATAAATAAAAGCCAAATGGTGGTGGCACTTCTCTAGAACATTCCACACACTCCAAAATCAGTTCGCTCTCTGATCTGTCATTCAGAGCGTCTCCCTATCCACTGGCTGCTTTGCCTGAGTCCTGCCTCCAACATTCTAAACATTTGCTGTTCCTCTCCCCCCCATAGCCAGTCAGAACACAGAGGTTATTTGCATATGCAGCCTCATTGGCCTTTGCCTCGGAACACAGAGGTTGTTTGCATATACGACTTGATTGGCTTTTGCCTCTAACATTCTGAACAGTTTGCTCTTCTGAGGTAAAATGTGTCCGATCTTCATGTGAGGGCTGGAGATCCCTCAGAATTACAACTGCTTTCCAGACGACAGAGATCAGTTCCCCTGGAGAAAATGGTGGGCTCTGTATCCTTATATGCTGCTGAGGTGGCCCCCGTATGACAGCCAATGTGACGTAGCAGTCAGGGCTTCAGAGCACAGGAGAGGCTGCAGGTGTGTGGGGGATGGAAAGCTGAAGAGTGAGGGGGAAATAAAGGTAGGTTGATGGTTGGCTGGGAAGGAGATAGGGTTGCCAACTCCAGGTAGGAAATTCCTGGAGAGGGTGAGGTTTCAGGAGGCATGGGACCTCGGACAGGTACAAAGCCATAGACTCCACCCTCCAAACCAACTATTCCCTTCTGGGGAACTATTGTTGCCAATCTCCAAGTGAGGGCTGGAGATCACTCAAAATTACAACTGTTCTTTAGGTAGCAGAGATCAGTTCCTCTGGAGAAAATGGTGGACTCAGTGTCATTATACCCTGCTAAGGTCGCCACAGCAAATTGACACTGAGTGTCCAAGGCCGGAGCACCCGCCCAGAGCCTCTTTCTAGAGGCCATTGTATTTATTTCCACAACGGGCCTTTTTCCTAGTTAGATATAAAGATAATGGACTACTTCCTTTCCTTGTGCAATTTCCAGGATCAGCCAGGGAGTCCCATAGCCGAAGATAGTTCGGCCATATTTACACAGCAGCTTTGTGACAATTAAAGATAGATGGAGATTCCTTTTACTGAGGTCATTTCCACTCTGGCTATGGGGTCCAGACTGTGAGTTACTGGGAAACAGGTCCCCTCTCCCACTTCCACACACCTTTGTAATGCATCCTAATACCTTCTGGCTTTCACCTGGGGTGTCTATATTTGACTA
>NW_015175358.1:3683276-3697622 GCF_001447785.1 Gekko japonicus
AAATCCAGATTTTTTTCTGGTCCTGCATACAACCAGTGGGCTCTGTTAGTTGTTGTTTTTAATAAGTAGTTGCTAGATTGCTATATCATTATAACACAGAGACATGAACAGAAATGGCACTACCTTTGTATTACCTCCTTTGCTGAACTGGAATAATGATCTCCATTTGAAAGCTGCTTTAGATCTCTGGGAAAACCACAAAATGTATGCATGTCAGTTGTACAAAATATGCTAAAGAATTACTGGGTGTCCTGCATATTAAATACTGGATGGACACTTTTAGCAAAGTGATATAGTATTTTTCATTTTATTTTTCACCCAGAAAGAATCTTGATAAAACTAGGAGAGAAATCACATGCTTGAGAAACCAGAGTAGCACCTTCAACAATTGTATTTGTCAATATCTTGGAGAGCAGCTGAAAATGATGTATTTGCAACATATATGGGCCATTGCCTGATTAACTCCAAATGAAAACCACCCAAGCCTTGCACTGAAATCAGTTAGCAATACAATATCTCCCAAAGATTGTGCAATTACTTTTATTTTTTTCTGAATGGTTGCCAATAACCGCAACTTTCACACAAGATAAAGATCTTTTCTGCTTCATTACTTTTGAGATGGTGCATTAGGATCAAATGTACCATCCTATTAAATAAAACTCCAGGAACTCTATATATAGCACCATATCAAATGCAGCCTGGAGAGCAGCATTGATCGGATCAGCCCAGATGGTTGTTTACATGTTGAATGGTTAAAATATTCTTGCCATTAAAAATGATACACAACATTTCATTTTGCATATGCACCTACTGAAATACACACAAATCCACACCGTTTCATTACAGGTTAGCATCTTGGCCCAATGCAAACAGAAGTAATTACGTACTAGCTAACTCTGTAGAGTGATCATTTGTTCTGTATCAAGGGACACCATGGAAGCAGACCCATAAAATAAACCAGAAGGCAACTGCTGATTGGCATGTTTTAATGCACATGTACGTACAGCATACATGCATTCCATGGCCCAGGAGTCCAGCAACTGGTAAGCCAAATGTTAAAAAATGGAGTGACAGTTTACCACAAGATCTAGAATGTAACACAATTCTGTAAGGTATGCTCCTGTTTCAGTAGTTGCACTCAGACATCACGAACTAACTTCCTTGCATTTGTGATAGGCACAAACCTGGCTAACAGCCGCGCTTGTGTGGAGACTGATGATGGATTTCCCACCTGCTCTGATCACGCATATGACGATGTTCACTGCACCTTTGCATCATTTACAAGCATTCTTTACAATACCTCTCCCACCTTCTGACTGAGCTAAGAAGACTCAGAGATCTCCATCGCTGCTCATGTCTGATGAAGGGAGCTCTGACTCTTGAAAAGGTCAAAGCTCTCAAAGTCTTGTTGGCCTCTAAGGTGCTGCTGGACTCGGATCTCACTGTTCTACTGCAGACCAACACGGCTACCCTCTGAAACTGGACTACACGGGGTTATGCTTATTCCTTGTAACTATGGCCAGCCCAGGAATTTTTGGTGCCCTACGTTGCCCATGAATTTGCCATCCGACTGTGACCTGTGGGGCACATGGATCTCCACTGCAACCTGACCATGCATATGTGAATATGTGACCCTGTGCCCTCCACTGCAACCTGACTGCCATGATCCACTGCCCCTCTGTCCCAACTGGGTACTTGTGGAGCCAGGCACATAAGGAACCACCACCACTACCACAAGCTAAACCTCATGAAGGCAGCTGCTGCCTATCCTTCCTGCCTCCCTCCACTGGGGGCTGGGGGCAGGCCAGGGAAGGCAGGCTGGGCAGGCACACCCTGGCCTCCAACATGGCCCGATAATGCAATGTATCTGCATGGCAACGCTGGTGTTGATGGCACTGCCGAGGGCTGCGGGGGCTGATTCAGCACCAGCTAGGATGGCCCTGAGCCTCATTTGGTGTCCTAACACACACACACACACCAGCACCCTAGGCAATCACCTAGGCCTGCCTGATGGATGGGCCAGCTCTGCCAGCAGCACGGATTCCTAGCCGGGATGGTTAAATATTGCAGTTACTGGGAAGGAAACTAATGCTCAGTTAGTCCAGGCACCTGCATTCAGAAGCCACAGCTCATTGGAGTTTGCTGAAAAGCAGGGACAGAGTGTGCAGATATGACAACGAACTGGGATTAATGAGGTTTGTTTATGAGATCTGAATAGGACCAAAGCCAAGGCAATCTCTTTCACCGTGAGGGCTAGAATCAAACTTGGTTTCAAACAGCAGCTGAAGCTGTGAGTACAAATTTCATTCATGAAGGGGATCCCATCAAAAGCAGCCTTTCCAACTGCAAGTGATCCCCGGTCTGTCTATGTAAAATTATTTGCCACTGTGAACATCATTCCTGTATTCTAAATCTCCATGAACATAATAGTTGGGGACATGGAGCTGAGATATAGCAAGCAATCCCATAACATGACGGCAGTGATTCTGCATGCTATGGCCTGGATGAGGATCAGCCACAACAGAGTGGCCACAGAAGAGAGGCAGCTTTCCTTTCCCAAATGTAGAATGTGCTCTGCCCCCTTCAAGTTCCAGAATTTTAAGGTCTTCCCATTAGGCAATTTACTATCGGCTATTTGCTAATTTATAGGAGCTGCGGTGGCTCAAGTGGTTAAGACGCTGAACTGCAGGCTGTGGAAGGTCAGTAGTTCAGCAGTTCGAGACCTGAGTGTGCCGCATGACGGAGTGAGCTCCCATCTCTAGTTCCAGCTCTTGCCAACCTAGCAGTTCGAAAGCAAGAAATTGCAAGTAGATAAATAGGTACCACTTCGGTGGGAAGGTAACAGCGTTCCGTGTGCCTTGGTGTTTAGTCATGCCAGCCACATGACCACGGAAACGTCTTCGGACAGCGCTGGCTCTTCGGCTTTGAAACGGAGATGAGCACCGCAACCCTGGAGTCGGATTCGACTGGCTTTCGAGCAAGGGAACCTTTACCTTTACTTTTATTTGCTAATTTACTATGCATGGGACTCTGGCTGTGTGAGTGAGTGAGTGAGTGAGTGAGTGAGTGAGTGAGTGAAAAACACTGTGGTATAACAGCTGGAATGTTGGGCTAGAACTGAGGAGGTCTGGGTTCAAGTCCTTCGGTAGTTGCTGTGGGGATTAACTGGAGGATATGAAGATTATGGATGCCACCCTGAGAGGAAGGGCAGGAAATAGGTGAGTCAGGCAAACCCATGTTTAAAAGCGTGGTAGATTCTCACTGAGTTTGGAGACCAGCTGGGAAGAAATCATGACAAACACTTCTTCCACCACAACATCCACAGGCTGCTGTCGTTAGACCAGTCAATAGCATGGGGACAACAAGGGCAGCTTCCTGATTTCCTTGCAGACTTTACCATTTGGAAGGCTAATGGAAGTGAACAGCCCAGGCTAACAGCAGTCTGGGTTTTGTGAAGGTTTCAAATTGTTTTGCACAGGACTCACAGTCATAGGAATCTGCAATATTTATACCACTACGCCCCCCCTCTCTTCTGTTTTTAGTGTCCCACTATATCTCTTTATTTATTATACATTATGTGCATGAGGGCTAGGATGTCAGCTTGGATTCAGATCCCCAGAACTCAGTGCTTTAAATATGGGGCAGGCTTACTGCCCCATGCTTCCCCCTAGACTATGCAACTGTCCCATGGATGTGTCTGAAACTGCCCTGGAGCTCCTGAGTCTTCTTAATACATTGCAGTTGCCATGAGCCACTGTTACTTACAGAGGACAGTGATTGCCTGAGAATATTTGCCCTGGATTGTAAAACTGGATTCTTCTGTTTCCCTCTATTGCTGTCTTCCACCAACAGGAGAAGGCTTTTTTGTTTCTTTTGGCACACCCCCAGTAATGGTTACTGATCCTCCTCCCCGTTTTTAATGTTGTTTATATGTTTTATTGAATTATTTTATCATTTTAAATGTTGTTTTAGTTGATCAAATGTTTTAATGTTTTTATGTTCGCTGCACTGGGGACCCTGATTGGGGTAGAAAGGCAGCATAAAGGTGTTTTAAATAAAATAAACAAATAAATAAAAACCTCCTTCATTTTAATGGCATTCATTAAATGGTGGCCTTCATTCCCCCTCCATTTTCTCTTTGTAAGTGCAAGCAGAGCGTCTCAAAAATCTACCTCTGGCCAATAAATCTGCCATGGATATTCTGCTCACATCCATGTATCATTCAAGGTTGTCCTCTTTTATAAATATATAACCTGAATATCTTCCTTTGGGGGTTGTGATGGAACCATTCAGAATTTAGGGCAATGTTTTTGTTAAGATCGAGAAACTTCCTTCAAACAATGATTTTGTGAAAGCATTTGCCTGTTCAGCAAGACTGCCATCTTTGTTCTCAGTCTCTGCTACCTTCAGTTGCTCTCAGGAACATCATATTATAGCCACAAGTAACTGCCTACATAATGATGACACTTGTACTATAGGATCCCTGATTGGCTGGAATAACCCGTGTGATTAATCTAGAAAGGTGAAGTAGGTAACTAGGGAAAATGGCCCAGAAGCAGATAGAGATTACAAAGGCATTGTAACAAGACTAAAAAAGGCAAGGATACAAATAACTACAAGGGTTTCTGCAAAATTATTTTTACTCCGCTAAAATTGCTACTTTCAAACAAAAAAACCCTGTCTTCCTTGTCTTTATAGTTCACAGTGGATTGCCTGTTCTCCATGAAGCTTTTTGCAGGGCTAGATTACATGGACTCAAACTAAAAGTCAAAAGTGTTGGATACAATTTAATACTAGAAACTGCCCAAACAGTAAAAATGAATCTTAGATGAGGAAAAAGTTTAAAGGACAGCAAGTAGGAGTTAATGTACCTCAATAACATTTTTGTAGACTCATTACCTCTTTATTTACCCTTCAAGATATTTGCTTCTGCTTTATAGCACAGTATGTATTGAGGAAAGACATAAACTGGGCAGGGAGATGCCAATGAAATGAGAAAATAGAAAGTTAATGGTGAAACCAGAGTAGGCTAAATGAATTTACTGATTATATGACCATATCCCATCAGTAAGACATGAATTATTATGTTTACAATCTTCAGGTTGTTGCCTGGATCTGCTACCCTTCACTGTTTTCAATTTAAACAGCAGTGATTGTAAAAAGGAGAGAAAATAAACCAAATGTTCCCATTCCACTTATAAATTTTATGTTTATAATCTTGTAGCCATCCATGGAAACTACGCCTGTTATTCAAGGGCCTTCAACTCCCCAAGCAGAGCATAATTATTACTGATACATCTGGATGTTTTGCTTACCTTACTGCAGTCTCTTGAATTCTTTCCCAATTTGAAGTATCCATGAATAGAAGAGGAAAGCTGCTTGGAAGGATATGAGGAAGAAATGGAAAGTAGAGGCTACCATACATAATTGTTTTGGGATGGTGTTTTTTAAGCATTTATAGTCTGCATATTTCTACAGGAAGCCTCAAATGAATTACCTTAACTGTTGGGTATTCCACTAGAAGGATGTAAACATTTACTTTATTCTTCAAAAAGAGTAGTACCAGTAAAAACTGGGCTGCCACCAGCTTCATTTGTATGATTTCTCCTCTAAGTCAGCACATGGAATGTAGACGCATTTGTTAACTGGAAGCTCCATTAACCATCATGTCAACCAAGTGACTCAGATGGGAGCTGTGTAAATGAGTTGGGTGGGCATCACACAAGTCACTCAGCACATGTTGGGTAAAAGCTTTGTTAATGGGCATACTTGATTAAGTGGCAACTCCAATTCCCTGTTGATACTGTCCATGGGGGTTGAAGGTCAAAGGTCAAAGAAGACAGGGATGGCAAAGGATGAGATGGTTAGACAGTGTCATAGATGCAACGAACATGAAATTGAGCAAACTTCAGAGGATGGCGGAAAACAGGAGGGCCTGGCGAGATCTTGTCTATGGGGTCGCGAAGAGTCCGACTCGACTGTGCGAATGAACAACAACCAATTCCCTGTGGATGCTGTTTAACAAAACATTTATTATACATGCAAGCATAGGAGAATATATGGACTGAATTCATAATTAGAGATGCCACAAATTTTGCATCAAATGTGTTTGACAGTTAAACTTAGCATGTTTGACTGTGATGATCAGATATGACCAATCACTAGGTTTGTTCGATTCAGCAGTGAATGACTCAAATGTCCACCAAACATGTTTGCATTGGGTTTTCCCCCCAGAATTGTGCTGGTGTAAAAACTGTGCCAATCCATACAGATCAGCAGGCATTAGCATTGCTAATTAACTCCAAATTGTAGGATTTTTAGAAATGCAGCATGTATTATTGATTTATAAGATTTGTGATGACTTAATTATATATTTAAAGTCTACTGAGTGAGGCAGTGGCATAGCTAGGACAGTGGCATAGCTCAGACTGTGTGAGAATGTGCATGTGCAAAAGACCAATTGCACTATACTGCACTGTAAGGAAATAATCTGATGAAGCAACCTGCTGAATAACCACAAACAATCCATTGAAAAATTGTCTCCAGGTTTGCAACTGGGAAACAAAATATGAGCTGAATCGGCAGGTGCTAGAGCATCTCTAATTATATTTCTACCTGAAGTGGATTTTTGCTTGCAAGGAACATTTTATTTTATGATGCACTGTTAAAAACACATTTAACTGCTTGATGTTGTATGCTTATAAGGATTCCAGTGCCAGCTCAGTGAGACATCTCTGCAAGGCATATCTGTACAGCATAACAGAGGAAGGCAGGAAGGCAGCACTACCTGTCATCTATTCATAATATTCAGTTCTTGCCAGAGCTAATGCAATGTTGTACCGTGGTGGCTCAGAGGTTAAGGCACTGAAGCTGCAGATCAGAAGGTCTGTAGTTTGGCAGTTTGAGACCCGAGTGCTGCATGACGGAGTGAGCTCCCATCTCTGGCCCCAGCTCCTGCCACCCTAGCAGTTTGAAAGCAAGAAATTGCAAGTAGATAAATAGGTACCACTTTGGTGGGAAGGTAGCAGCATTCCGTGCACCTCGGCATTTAGTCATGCCAGCCACATGACCACAGAAATGTCTTCGGACAGTGCTGACTCTTCGGCTTGGAAAAGGAGATGAGCACCGCCCCCTAGAGTCAGATTTGACTAGCTTTCGAGCAAGGGAAACCTTTACCTACTGGCAGTTTGGAGCCGCAAAGGGGCAGATAGGGTTATGGGGGTGTTGTAAACACCTAGATAGCCATAGTCAGCTCACCATACTTCCTTAGCTGTAATGACACATGGGTTTTCTTGCTGTGCAGCAAGTGAAATGACATTTATCCATTCAATACACCACAGCAAGTGAAAATGTCCCTCATCCTTGGCAAAGGCGACTTACCCAGGCTGTCACTAATATGTGAAAGATGGCCACATCAACCAAATTCATGATCTTGCATTTGATGTGCAAAGGGTTCTTCTTCAAAGTTACTCAAACAAAAATAAGTATGTAATAAATTGCAATAGCACAGCAAGTGGTGCAAAATGGTAAGCAGTTCTAATAAAACTCTCCAGAAGTATATGCAATTTCCTTTTGTGGAATAGATTCACAGCAAGCTTGCCAAGTATCTGTTTTACCAATTTCATATCATGAGCCTGCTCTCATCTGACTCCAGCGCCTCCCTTAGTGCATTATTTGAGGATAAGGACATCAAGATCAGGCAGATCTCAGAGTCTGCCCAGTCCTCCAGAGAGCTCAGGAGGAGAGTCCTTCAGATGCTCCAGATCTCAACCAACATTCATTCAGTAGCCCAGACCCTCCCAGACATCAAAAGGATTTAGAATCTAGACTCTTGGAAGAAGCCGGCTCCCCTCCCCCCACCCGAAATGTTCCAACTATCTGTAAATACTACCTCATTCGTTGGTGTAACTATTCTACTAAAGGATAGAATAGTTATTCTTATATTTAACACTGTTTTTAATTTTTTAAAAAAATGCATGCCACTTTTCTACAAAAAAAACCCCACTCTCAAAGCAGCTTACAAGAAAATAATTGGTTGACCATTCTGATGTACCTCAAGTCTGAAGCCTTAATGTGGCCCCGTGGCATCAGCCATCAGATGGGTCATTTCCCCATGTACCGCCCACGGGTAGTTTGCATCAGAATGTAGTTGATGGGATGGATTTTCAAAGAATGAATGTGGCTAGGAAGCAACGTGGCTAGGAAGCCGCTGTTCTTTTCTAGAAGCAGAACTGTGGGTCACAGAAAGAAGATGAGGTGAATAAAACTTGGAGTACATCTGACTTAACCAATGCTCCCTCTAAGCTGGGGAGTCTTGTGAGCAAAAATTCCACTTTGTGAGCTACCGGCATTAAAGTTGAGGGCGAGCGATTTGGCTACTGAACAAATTAGTTTGCTCTGGAGCCATCCTTCCTGAGCTAAGACAAAAATGTGTGAGCTGGAGGCTAAAAAACTGTGAGCTAGCTCACACTAACTCAACTAGAGGGAACACTGGATTTAACCCAAACTCTCGAATAACTCTGGAAATGATGCTGGAGGGAGGTTATGTCTGGAACTGGCTATGGGTGAGGAAGCACTCATTTAAAAAAATCCTATATTAGCATGCAAAAGACACTTGACTTTGTTAAACAGTTTATGTCTTGTAATTTATTTTTTTCCACTTTGATAGAGTTAATTAAATATATGTTTTGGACAGAACATTCTGGGTTGGATTCAGAGTCCTATATAAATTAATTTATGGCTTTGCATATCGATGGACTGATGTGGAATGGATTTCATAGGCAATGACTCAACTGGTCCTATGGGGACATCATTCCATCATGGAAAATGTAGCCTTTACTCATCTGGCCCAGATCCCAAGCTGTTAAGTCCTAATGTTGAATTCACCTTCATGCCTTCATGCCAAGGAATCTGTACGTAAACACTCTACAGGAGCACCATATCTCCATGGATGGAGAGGTAACCTTGAAAATCTCACTTATTAGAGTGATTGCCTCCCTGCCTTCACTTTATATCTTGATACATGTGAACCAAATTAGGCTTTTATGTGGGTGCACACAAATCACCGTTACACCAATTTTAGAAAAGGAAAAATACTTATCTATGTAGTCATTGGTTACCAAAAAACCAAAGCATATAGTTGAACAAAAATTGACTGACACCTACTAAACAAAATAAAAATAAAAGTAATAAAGGCATCCTTTCTCCGTAAACATAAAATTACCACCTATGATGGTGAAATAAGTAGTAGGCAGAATTGTCTTAAGCTCTCACGCTTCTGTTCCAGGGCACATCCAGGATTCTCTGTTTCCCCTCCAGGAATGGGTCTTTGCTTTGGGGGAGAACAATCCGGGCATCAAGAAATACACTAGAGATCACTGCCCTAGAGAAAATGGAGGTTTGTACAGGATAACTTGGATTTTCAAGTACATTATTTGCAAAACAACACTCATCTGTGCTTTCTAGGTTTTTCAGACAGCAGATTTTTCCCTTTGCTGTTTTTGTAAAACCTGATACTTCTCATACACACCTGCCACTAAAGTGTGATGAAAACTTATACACACCCATAACTCTCCCATGACCTGTTATTTCCGGGTGATCAATTATAGTTTTTATTCAGATATTTATACCCCCAAATCCTTCCCAATGGGGACCCAAAGTGGGTCACAAAATCATGCTCCCCTCTACCATTTTATCCTTGCAACAGCCATCTGTGAGCTAGGCTAAACTGCGAGAGACTGACTGGCTTAAGATCATCCTGTAGGTCGCTGCGGCCAAGTGGGGATCTGAATTTGGGACTCCCAGATCCTAGCCCAGCCCTCCATGCTGGTTCTTTCCACAGAACAAATGCAACCATGTCTAGCAGTCTGTACGGAACCTGTGAATCTTCCATTTAAGAAGAGCTTCTGAGGAAATCATATCATATCTCCCCATTCAAGTTGCAGCATCGCACAAAGCTTATAAGAAAGACCCTATTAGATAGTGTGCGATGCTGCTATCGGAAAGTGACACTACGCCCACCACCTCCACATTGCCTGCACCATATTGTGACATTTCCTTTGAGTTTACTTAATTTGGAGGGTGGGAAGCTGTGTGCTTCCATGCTGAAGGTGAACCCTACAAGAGACAAAGCTGGCAAAGCCTCCAGGCAAACTCTTCAGGAACTCCTTGTTGGTTTCACCTCTGCTGCAAATCTGGAAGAGCTGAAACTGACTAGGGGTGACAGAGGACTCTTTGCCTTGAGAGTTGAGAGGGGCCGGGAGGCAAAAATAAAATAAAATCTGTCACTTTCGGCTCCCATGCACTCCTCTCCTTGTTCCCTCTGTCATGTACTAGAGTGCACAACATTACTACCTTTTATCAAAGCTGTACAGTTATCATCCTACACACGTGTGACTCGTACTACTCTTCAACAAGGCTCCGAAGATTCACCCTCTCATCTGTGTTGTTTTTTTTCCCCCATGAAGGGATAATATGTTGTAGGATCTGCAGGAAAGTCCTGCAACAGTTAACCTGGGTCACCTTTTGCTTGATTACCTTAAAAGCTCTGTGTAATTGAACGGCTGTAATTTCTGGAAGTCACTTCCTTTAAATACAGCCATGTATATATTCAGTGTTATACATGCACATGTTATGTATGGTTGGTGTACTGGTTAGGAGAGCCAGTCTGGTGTAGTGGTGTAGTGGAGCGCAGACTCTAATGTGGGAGAACCAGGTTTGATTCCCCACTCCTCCACATGCAGCTGCTGGTGTGACCTTGGGTCAGTCACAAGTTCTTTCAGAGCTTTTCTCTTAAGAGCAGTTCTTGAAAGAGCTCTCTCAGCCCCACCTACATCATGGAAAGGGGAAGGGAAAGGAGACTGTAAACCGCTCTGACACTCCTTCAGGTAGTGAAAGGCAGGGTATAAATCCAATCGCTTCTTCTTCTTCTTCTTCTTATCACATTGGTCCTATTTTGGGGGAAATCTATCCATTCTATAACCATAATCCAGAGGTTTTCATGAGGAACTGATGGTTAGATACTGTAGAGTTGAATATTACAAGCTGCCAAAGACACCTGGTAGGGATGTACGTTTGGATCTGCACTACAAAATGGATGGGAATCTTTATTTCTTCACATGGCTTGCAGTTGATTTGTGGGACTTGCTGCTGCAGGGTGCAGTGATGGCCACTAACTCTGATGGCTTTAAAAGGGAATTAGACAAATTCATGGCAGATAGGTTTCTCAATTCTAGTAGCTGTGAAAACTAGTTTAGTGGCAGAATACCAGTTGCTGGAGAACAACAACTGTGCCCTGCTTGTGGTCCTTTGAGGGGAATCTAGTTGGTCACTGAGTGAAACATTTAAAATACATATTAACACAAAATGAAGCTGCCTTATAGTGAATCAGACCATAGGTCCATCAAGGTCAATATTGTCTGCTCAGACTGGCCATGGCTCTCCAGGGTCTCAGGCAGAGGTCTTTCACAGTACCTACTACCCATCCCTTAACAGGAGATGCCAGGGATTGAACCTGGGACCTTCTACATGCTAAGCAGATGCTCTACCAGTGAGCCACTGATGTCCCTCCTCTCTATAATGTGTTCAAATCAGCTTACAATAAAAGCAAGCAAACACTATTAATATAAACTACAACCATCATAATAAAATAGTAATTACAGCACAAAACTAACAGAGAACCAGAATACTCAGCCAAATGTTTGCTGCCAAAAGGAGATCAGGGAGGAAGACATGTCGACTTCTAATAGGAGGGCATTCCAGAGATTGGGGGGGGGGGGGGAGGAGAAAAGGCTCTGTCCTTATGGCAACCATCCTTATTTCACTGTCTGTGTCCAATATTCTCATTTAACAGGAAACATTTTTCTCAGTCTTCCTCACTACAGTATTTACATAAATGCTAGACTAGCTTTCCCCCCCACATGTGTGCCATCCAAATAAAAGAGGGGGTTGCCTTATATTTGCATACAAGTTATAGTCATGTCCAATCATAAAAACTTATATAACGTTTTAAAGGGGATTGTCTCACATTCACAGTCATCTTCATTTTGAGTATACTATTTTCTTCAGGCCTAGAACTAATAGTTCTTTCTCCCCAGCTGTCATTTCTGTAGCTGTCTCTGCTGCTCTCCTTCCCCCAAGACTCCCAAAGATATCTGGTTGCAAAGCTACCCAATACCCTTCCTATACTAGTTCTTTCCTAACCCACAGATCCCTGCATAAAGCTTTCAAGTAACAGAACTTAATGGTCACTTTAAATATATATATTAAAATGAAAAAAACTGTATTTAAAAAAATATTAAATAATGCGATCAAGTCATTTAGTCACAGCATCCTACAGTCATCTAATCTGGAAATGATTGGCTCTTAGAGTTGGATCCTGATTCTCAAGGAGGGGCGGCAACTGGGGGACCTAGATGGACCATTGATCTGATTTGGCAGCATCGCTCTTGAATGCACATGCACGTGCGCGCACGTGCACACACAGCAATGCAGGTGATTATGAGAATGCACATCTAAATTGTATGCATGGTATTCAATCCTGCAAGGGTGATCCGCACATATATGCAAAGTGATCCGTACATATGCAGAACTTCATTGCAGAATCTGGGGTAATATATCCCCATGTCCTGTTAAATTCACATGTGCCCATAACTGACTAAAACAGAAGGTCTTCTTTCATCCACAGCCAGTTGGCAGACTGTAATATAGAACTGTTGAGTGGTCCTTTTGTCATTGCATCATTTGCTGCAATCCATGCTCCTTTTCAGAGAAAAGCCAGTCCTGTATTTCACAGATATAAGTCATATAAGGGCTTACTTTCACCCACACATCTGCAGCTTGGAACATACTTTAAGGAGTGTTCTGTTTGCAAGACCAACACTTAAGTATTAAGTGCCTGATATATTTCTGTGGGACCATTATTTGCTTCCAAATAGAAGGGGAAATGGCATTGCTGTGATCATAGTAGTTACTTTAAAAGTGACAGAGTGGAGGGATAAGTGAGACAAATTAAACTGTGAGAGATAGCTTTCTGAGAAGCAGTTCACTACATTTGGTCATACAGTTAAGTATAAGGCTTTTAGCCCCTAATCATGGAGCAGCAGCTGAACCAAAAGAATCAGATTTAATACATCAGGTCAGATAAAAACCACAGTTCCAAAGTCACCCAGCAAATACAAGAGTTTTCCCAATCCTCAATATAGTTTCACTTTTCTCCTCTCCACCTGCCTAGAGTGAGCAGAATAACTGCTTATCGTTCAGATACAGTCTCAAATGACACAAGATCCCATATGACAAAGGCATCAAGCGTCAGAAGTGTTACTCAAACTGTTGGCAATTGCTTTTTTCTGGCAGGAGTCTTTTGTCTTTTAATATTTTCTCAATAAGTGGAACTTTAGTTTTTGCTGGCATGCTGAACTTATGAACGTATCTGCAGGGTTGCCTGCTTCTAGCAGCACTTTGGATTTAGAACTTCCTCCCAAGAGATGCTTGCTTTGCCCTTTTGTTGCCCTGCTGATGGCTGGAGATGAACTTTCCCCCAAACCTTTTGCAGATTGTGCTGCTGTGTATTTGATGGCTGGGAGAGGGGCTGTGGCTCAGTGGTAGAGCATCCGCTTTGGATACAGAAAGTCCCAGGTACAACCTCTAGTTAAAAGGATCTGGTGGTGGGTGATATTTATTTAGGAATTTCTATGCTGTCTCCTGCTTGAGTTGGCTTAAGATTAAAATAATATCACAATATTTTTTTTTTAAAAGCCATTTTTTAAAAACACTGTTTATTGAAAAAATTTCAAATGTTTACAAACTATACAGTTATACTACCTAAAAACATGGGAAAAACCGATTGTCAAATGGTACCAAGCTTTAAAAGAAGAAACACATTGTAATATATAGCTCTATTTGAATAAACATAGAAGTTATGGTTGCGCTGACTTAAAAAAAGCCATTTGACAACATAAAAACTATTTTAAAAAAACAAAGGAAGACCATTAAAAAGCTGGTAAGATAAAACCTCATATCAGAAGCCCAGGTTAAAATATATGTTTTGGCCTGGTGCTGAAAAGAAACTAAATTAGGCACCAGTTGAGCCTGAAGGTGAGACCCTGAGACCCTGGGGAGTTGTACCAGTCAAAGTAGATGACCCTGGCCTTGGTGAACCAATGGGCTTGAGCCAACAGCTCTCTACACATGACCCCTCAGCCCTTTGATGGAATGTGCAGAGAGGGACAGCAGGCACAAGGGCTCTATGTGATCGCCGGGTCATCTGCACAATGCAAATGTGCAGAGGAAGTGTCCACATATGCATTCCTGTGATCAGGGATGCTGCTTTATGAACACTACCAGTGA
>NW_015175358.1:3697655-3721301 GCF_001447785.1 Gekko japonicus
AGATACTGTGCTCACAAGCCAGGGATTGCACACTTTTATTCACTGTCCCTCTCCACGCACTCCATCAATGTGCAGAGAAGTCATGCGTACAGGGCTAGCGCAAGGCAGCTTCATGAGTTCATGTATTATTTCTACTTTTATCGATGCTCTTTTTTGTTGTTGATGCGAGCTAAATGAATATGTGCTTTAATGTGCTCTAACTGTAATGTGCTCTATGTAGGGCTGTCCCTGAAGGCACTCCGGAAATTACAGGCAGTCCAGAATGCAGCAGCAAGACTGCTGACAGGTTCTCCTTGGAGAGACCACATCTATCCTGTCTGGCTCAAATTCAAGGTGCTGGTGATTACCTTAAAACCCTAAACAGTCTAGGATCTTCATACCTGGTAGACTTCCTCTTCTGACATGTTGCCCCCCCAAATTTTCATTTTTCAACTTGCAACCTGCTTGTGGTGCCTGGTCTCTGGGATGTTCGCCTGGCATCTACCAGGATGAGGCCCTTCTTTGTGGTGACCCTGTCCTGGTGGAACCAGCTGTCAGATGGTACAAGGGCCCTGCGAGACTTATCGAAGTTCTGCAGGGCCTGCAAAGCACTGCTCTTCCATTTAGCTTTTCATTAGTCAGGTCTCTTTATGTGGGCTGCCTTTTAGATTTATTTGTATTATGTTTTTAATTGATGTCTGTTAATATTTTAGCTGTTAGCCATCTTGAGACCACTTGGCGGCGAGAGGTGGCATATAAACAATAATATTTTTATGATGGGCTAACAGTATAAAAGCTCTGCTGTACAAAGATTATGAAATTTAAGGGAGTAGGTAATATTTCTCTCCTCTAGGGCAGTGTTTCCCAACCTGAGAGTCTGGATCCAAAAGTGGATTGTGAAGTCTCTGAAAGCAGGTCCTGAGCCAGCCCTCCCTAATGGCCACCCCTGCCCTTTCCATTTCTCTCTTTCATATGTTGAAAACCAAGATCTGGCCTTGGAAACAGGATCTTCTGTGTTATATACTGGTTGATATTTTTTCTTTGCTGCGTATATTTATTTATTTATTTATTTATTAGATTTCTATCCCATCCTCCCGGCCTAGGCCAGCTCAGGGCGGCTCACAACAGAATAAAATCTCAACAATATGATCACATAAAACCATAATTTCATAAATACAATATTAAAACTCAAATATAATAACATAATAAAGTGCTAGTTAACTCTTCGGCCTTCTGCAGCTATCTAGGGTGATTGGCTCAGGCAGTGTTAAGGGGACCAGCGGGCCAGGGTTCCTGAATGAAGGACTGGTGCTGTCAGAAAGCCAGGGGAAAGGGGGTGTTTGGGTTTAATCCTGTACCCTTCCACCCACCCAACAGGTGATCAATAGAGAGAGAACAACTTCAGCTCATTAGAGGGTGTGTGTCTAAGCACGACCTACGCCTCAACAAAGAACTTTCCACCGTTAGATAGATAGATAGATAGATAGATAGATAGATAGATAGATAGATAGATAGATAGATAGATAGATAGATAGATAGATAGATAGATAGATATAGTCTGCCTTTCTCACTTGGACTCAATGCAGATTTTGTAGAGTAAGTCAATACAATTGGTAGACAGGGCATTCAATAAACAAATCAACAGGATTAGGGTTGTAGAACTAATGACGATGTCTGAAAACAGAACTGAAGCAAAGCATAAGTATTAATGTGACACATTAAATGATGAAAAATTCCATAGTAGGGTCTTAGTTTCAGCAAGCTATACACAGTAGTGTAGACCACAGTCCCTCATAATTTTTCCAAGTAACCTTGCAGATCATTTAGTGCAGTGCAACTCTATTGCCCGTGTAGAAAATTCCTCTTGAATATTTCAGTTTTGCATAGTTTGCAAATAGCCAAGCCACAGCATTCTGACCAAAATGGAGTTTTTGAATTGATTTTGAGGGGAGACCAATATACAGTGCCTTGCGGTAGTCTAGTCTCAATATTACTGTGCTGTAGAGCCAGGTGGCTAGATCAGCTGTATCAAGGTAAGGGACCATCTTTCAGGCTAGGCTGAGTTGGTACAAAGCCTTTATGAGGTTCTGCCACAAACAGAGGGTTACATGACCAAACAGGTTAGGGTCACATAACATTCAGGGGTTTCAGAGATGAAGAATATAGGCATAAGTAATTGTTGGTTCAAAAAAAGCAGGGACCTTTTGCTTTTGAGATCAACTGGAGGGGTGTGGTTGGTACATTCCTTCCTCTTGAAAATCTGCTGCAAACAACATCTGCATGTCACCTTTCCCATGCAACTATCGTAATGTGTGACACTTTTCCTGTATGGACACTCTGCATTGTATGGAGATTCTCTTGCCTGATACAAGAGTAGAGATGTGTGAACCCCCACTGAGATAGTTTGCTAGTCTGATCCAAGCTCTTTTGTCTTTCTTCAAAATGCCTCAGATATTTTTCCTAAGGGAAAACCCTCAGATCCATGTTTTCATTTTCAGTGAAGACAAGCCAGAGATGTGGAGGAGCCCACTGTTTACATGAATCTTCTACATTGCATGGATGCCTGATTAGAGATTTTTTAAAACAATTTTTAAATCTTTGCTCATCCTTTTGGAGCTTTTTTGCCTTCCTTAAAATATCTCATGTGTTTTTCTTGAGGAGAAACCATGACATTTGTTAGGTTTTGCCTTCCAGTGAAATTTCAGAAGCAATTTTAGTGAAGACTAAGTAGCATGACCCATTACATGGAGAAGTTACTATTTGGGGGTTGTAAGCCATACATCAATCCTGGTCCTACATAAATATATATTACATTGGCTGCTTCTAGAATTTGTTAGGCAGCAACCTGCTCAAAAGTCAGTAAACTTGTGATGATATCTAACAAGAGGCTCTAATTCTATTTAGGGCTTGCTACATTCTTAGTTCCACTTTAATAGAAGTCATAGAATCACACAGAGTTGGAAGGGGCCCTACATGCCATCTAGTCCAACCCCCTGCTCAATGCAGGATCAGCCTAGAGCATCCATGACAAGTGTTTGTCCAGCCACTGCTTAAAGACTGCCAGTGAGGGGGAGCTCACCACCTCCCTAGGCAGCTGATTCCACTGTTGCACAACTCTTACTGTAAAGAAGGTTTTCCTAATATCCAGCCGGTACCTTCCTGCCCTTAATTTAAACCCATTATTGCAAGTCCTATCCTCTGCTGCCAACAGGAACAGCTTCCTGCCCTCCTCTAAGTGACAGCCCTTCAAATACTTAGGAGAGTAATCATGTCCCCCCTCAACCTCCTCTTCTCCAGCCTGAACATTCCCAAGTCCCTCAGCCTTTCCTCATTGCTCTCCTCTGCACCTGCTCCATTCTGTCCACATCCTTTTTGAAGTGAGGCTTTGGAGGCTTTCATTCCAGAAAGGAATACTTTGGAGGCTTTCATTCCAGAAAGGAGACTTGAAGGCTGGTTATTTGCTTTGAGCTCTGCGAAGACAAGGCAGCGTTGGTGTGGAAACCATTGATCAGTACTGATACAGAGCTTTCTCAAGGGCTGATTCACACCTATCTGGGAAGGTGATTGCATGTTTCAGTAAGAATGAGAAACGGACCATATGAGTGGGCTGCAGCAATTTGGAAATGTGATTTCTCAATTTCATTTCCAGGTCAAGCTGAGTGCCCTGCTCAGAAACGAAACTCAAGAAGCCCATTGTTCTCCCTGGTGTATTGTGATACAGAAATATTAGATGATTTCTGTGAATATATGCTTCAAAGAACCCAAAGTAATTAAGATCTGGCTACTTAGGGTTCACTCCTGCTGCTACTGATGTAGTCAACAGTGAAACACACATTGATTTTTACTGAAACTACGATTGCAGTCTTAGATATTTTAGTGCTGAACTATCTTTTGGCACTTATTAAGCCAAGAGTTATGTCCTTTGTTACTTAATTATGAAAAAGTAGCTGGTGCTTCTCAAGTGTGACTAATTTTTTAAGTGTCAGTAATGTCTGGTTTGCCTACCTTTTTGTTTACTTGGTGCCCCCTTGCTAACTATCTTATGTGTGGTCTGATGATAACAATGCCTCAGCTTCGACTTAGATTGGAACTCTTGGTCTGGGGCAAGTGATGCACTGTATTCTTGGTGGCAGGGGGGGCAACAGGGGGAGGGCTTCTAGTGTTCTGGCCCCACTGCTGGACCTCCTGATGGCACCTGGTATTTCTGGCCACTGTGTGACAGAGTGTTGGACTAGATGGGCCATTGGCCTGATCCAACTTTGGCTTCTCTTATGTTCTTCAGAATCTGAGAGGGAAAATTATTGAGCCTCAGAGAATTAAGTATGATTAAGACAATTGTTATCAATTAGTTTAAGTGTACTCTTTTCTTCATTGGACTGTGACCAACATCTTTATCCAAGACCTTGATTTTTTTCCAGTAGCTCATTGTACATTTTGATTCCATGAAAAAAAAGGTAAATCTGTTCAAAACTTCCTATTATATCCTATTTTTACATGCCATTATCTTTGGTACTTTTTCTGATAAACATTTTTCCAAATAAATTAATGTACACTTTAATAAATAAAATTATTCAAATATACTATTCATGTACCCTGTAAGAAACCACTGAATGCCAACTCAGATTAATCCTATAGGACCATCACTTTTTTTTCCATATGTCATCTGTAAATATAGGCTTGAATCTAGCACAATGGAAGGATTTCCACCCTTGTACCACAATTTTCTTACTTTCTCCTTCACTTGCAATCGGAAACACCCCCAGAAACCTGGGTGTACCCCAGGAACATTATTTCAGGCTGAAGTGGGAGGGGGTAGTCAAGAAAATCATGCTTCCCAGGTAGAAATCTTCCACCCATGGAAATATTGCACTGGATAGAATCCACATTCTCCAGATAATCCACATTTTGTAGTTGTGAGTATGTCGCTAAGATCAGACAAAAATAACTGAAATTCCAGTAGAATGGCATCAGAATGGCCTTACACTGAAATTCAATGCATAGTTATAGAAGTAACTGCCTTTGAATAAAGTGTGGTTTCCAAGTAACCATGAACAGGTCCAGGCTGTTAAAAGGTCAACTAAAACTCCTATGCAAATCAGTGGTATATCTCTATTGCAGCAAAGATAATTCTGTTCCCTGGCACAATTCAAATCTAGCTAATTTTCACAGGTTGACTAAAAAGCAAAGCCTAAAGCAAAGATACTGTTAACACCATTTCAGAATGGAAAACTAAATATTATTATGTTATTAATATGTACCCATATCAATGTTCAGGTTATTTGTTACGAAAGCATTAGTGAAAGAACCCTAAACCATGTTTTCAGTGATATGTGCCCAAGTAGAGAAATGTTCCATTTTTAGTCTATCGCCTGGTTCCCCCTGGTAATTTTAACCAATTTGGGGTCACTCTTAGCTCTTGACTTTAGTCAAACGCAATACGAAATGGGCAACAAAAAGCTGATGGTGCTTTTAGAAGATGAGGAGGCGGCCGTGTCTGTAACCACATAACGAAAGCACGGGACGAAATTTATTTTCCCCTTACGTCAGTGGAACATTCGTTTCTGTGTACTGTGTACTGTGTCATATGTCCGCTCCATTTCCAGCCACACTACTTGCAATGGTTACCTCAGGGCCAACGATTCATGGTGCTTGATAGGGTTTTATTTATTTACTTGGTTTTTATCCCGCTCTCCCCTGCAAGCAGGGCTCAAGGAAGCTTATAACATACGTAAATACAACAATTTTAAAATTAAAACGTTATACAATAAAAGTTCAATATAGCATAACGAAGTGCAAGATGGCTCCAAAGTGGTTAAATTACTCATAAATTTTTATTGTATGTGTGCTCAGATGGTTTGATAGTTAAATGAGTGGCAAAATTCTCACCAGTAATAACATAAAAGTAATGTCTGCTATAGCGCCAGCAGATGGAACAGGTGAGTGGAGCAGGGGGCCATTATAGTTTGATATTCACCACCTTAACTAAAGGCCTGGCAGAACATCTCCATTTTTTCAGGCCCTGCGGAATTGTCTTAAGTCCTGCAGGGCCCTGATTTCACTTGGGAGACTGTACCACCAGGCCGGAGCCAGAGCTGAAAAGTGGACATTGGGCTGGGGATCACCAGCAGATGTTGATCTGAAGAATGCAGGGTCAACGATTCATGGTGTTTGCTAGAGTTGCCAATTCCAGGTTGGGAAATCTGGGAGATCTGAGGGCAAAGCTGGAGAAGGCAGAGTTTGGGGAGGAAGCTCATCAGGGATATGATACCATAGAGTCCACTTTGTGCCATTTCCTTTTGAGGAACTGATCTGTGTAGTCTGAAGATCAGTTGTAATTCTGGGACAACTCCAGACTCCAACTGTAGGTTGGCAAGCTTCTCAGTAGGGTATCACATTCAAGAACTTTCAATGTCGCTGCTAAAAACCAGTGAATTAAGAGTAGATTCAGGGCTGTGTTTGGTCATGTGGCAAAGCATTAGTGTGATTACTTCACTATGATCCCAACCTCTGATTTTTCCACCTCAGAATAATTTTGTTTCAAGCAACATTAATCTTATAAATTCAGTATCGTGTGGAGTGCACAATGAAAGAAACCTGAGGTTAACTGTCATTCTTTCATGTATTATTTGTACAGCTTGCTTTCCAGTTAATTTGGGTAATATTTCTGAATGCAACTGAAAAATGAATTTCCCTTCTTTGACATTATTTTCATGGGAGAGAATCAGATCTCGTCAGCCAACCAGATTGTAGAATGGGGAGCTTTAAGTTTCAGCTTTATTCTTCTTTTTCAACACAGCATGTTTTTCAAGGTAGACTGACTGATGTTAATCTTTTGCTAGGGAGTCTTGTCTTGGTGCCTTTACAACACTGCTTGTGATCTCTTTTCCTCAGTATCCTGCTGTGTCAGGGGAGTACGAGGGAACTCTGCCTGAACTCACCACCTCTTTTATGGGACTAAGCTTTGAGTAACTGAGAGCCATCCTGTGAACTGTGTTCCAAGCACTTGGAGAGGGGAGATAGCTAGTGTTTTCTACCACTTCCAGTTATGTCTGTGGAGAGAGAGAGATTGTTATGAATGGCCACATTTTGGAGCAGCCATGGTGTCAGCCCTCACCTTCTAAAAGGCAGTAAGTAGCTGTTTTGCTCATGTAATAATCTACAATGTCAAAGTGAAAACACTTCTTCTGAATTGTATTTTATTGCAAATTCTATTCATTTATTTCACAGCACTGATAGTCCACTTCTCAAAAAAAGATTTGAGGCAGATCACCAGTACAATATTTTAAACCAATAAATTGTAACAGAACTTCTATTAAACTGTGCATGCGCATGGATGTGCATGTAAACAGCAGTCATTTTACAAAAAGCCTGGTTTACACAGTCTGTAGAAGGACAGCAATGAGGGGTTTTCCCACTGGTATATGTTCCATCAGGTAGGAGCTACAACGGAAAAAGCCCAAGCATGAAAGTTCTCTGCTCAGGCTGAGGCATTTTGCTAAGCTTGCCAGCCCCCAGGCCTAGGCAGGGGCTTCTCCCTGCGACAGACCAGCTGGCTGGTAGGGTTGCCAAGTGAGAATTGAGCTGCAGCGGGGGACTCCCGGCTTGCGGCTGGAGTGTGCAGGCACGCCAGGCATGCTGGGGGCGGGGCCACGACCATCCGAGGGAAAACCATAGAGTTTTCCCTCGGATGACCGTGGCCCTGCCTCCAGCATGCCCGGTGTGGTCGCATCACTTTTGGGTGACGTGCACATCGGGGTGGAGTTCCTGATTCCAGGTTTTTGGTCGTATCACTTTTGGGTGACGTGCACATCGGTGTGGTCGCATCACTTTTGGGTGGCGTGCACATCGGGGCCTGATTCACCGGCGGCGGGGAATGGGCCTCTGGGCCGGGGGGTTCCCCCCCCCCCAGGGGATTTGGCAAGCCTACTGGCTGGTGGGGAAACTCCCGCCCCTAAACAGGGACATTGCCATGCAACATCCCCAGTGCAATGATGTCACGTCGGGGAAGTTCTGGTATTTGGGCAAATTCTATTATGTGGGTGGGAGACAGAGTTACACCCAAACACCAGAGCATCCCCATGTGAAGTCCCCAATACGATGACATCACTTCCAGGTGACATCATTGCATTGGGGACATTGCACAATATCCCCGCCCACCTCAGAATGCCCCCCAAATCCCCCCACTGGAGCAACGAGGGAACCTGGCAACCCTACATTTTGCACAATCTGAAATTTCTGTATTGTCATCAATTACAATTCTAAAATTGCAGGTTCTTCTTCAAAAGATTATTCTTTGAAGGAATCTGTTATCCTTTCATCTCTTCTGCATAGTTCTTCAGTGTATTGTTCCCATCTTTTCTCTATTTTGTCTTGTTCTGTTAGTGTATTTCCATGTTGATCTTCCAGCTTACATAACCTCACTTTAAATTTTCCCATGATTTCTTGGATCTTGTAGAACAGAACTCTTGTTCTACCTTTTTTGTTGTTCTCTTCTATTACTTTACACTGGTGATTATAACAGTTCACTTTGTCTATACGTGCCAGTTCCCGGAATGCTGCATTTAGACTTCTGGTACCATTTCTAGCACCTTTTATTTTTGCTTCTCGTCTATTTTTTAGCAATTTTAAGACATTCATCAAGCCTTTTTCATTTCTTTTTGCTACCAGAATAGTCTTGGAGCATTCTTCTGTGATAATATCTCTGGTTTCAACCCATATTTCTTCCCATTCCCGTTTACTTGAATGTAGTAATCCAAATATGTTCCTTACATGTTCTTTAAACTCTTCAGGAATGTTGTTTAGATAGTATTTTGGCACTATGAATGTTTTGGTGTTGTTCTTCAGCTTTATTCTAATTTTTTAATATTAACCTAACCATTCATGATCTATATCACAATCAGGTCCTGGTCTTGTTCTAGCAGACAGAATAGAGTTTTTCCATCTTCTGCTTCCAAGTATGTAAGCTATTTAATATCTGTATTGGCCATCTGGTGATATCCACATATACAATTGTCTGTTCGGTTGCCTGAAACGTGTGTTCACAATGAACAACTTCTTGTCTCCACATAATTCTATGAGTCTCTCTCTTGCTTCATTTCATGCTCCTAGCCCAAATTTTCTGACAATATTTGATTCTACATTGTTTTCCACTTTTGTGTTTCAGTCAACTATGATTACCAGCACATCCTGCTTATGTGATTAATTTCTTCACTTGCATAAAAGCTTTCAATTTCTTCCTCTTCAGCATCTTTAGTTGGGGCATAAACATGAATGATAGTTATGTTGATAGGCTTTCCATGAAGCCTAATTGACATTATTTGGTCAGACTTTTTATTATAACCCCTGTCTGCCTGTGCTACATCTTGCCTCACTATCAAAGCAACTGTTTCTTCTGTGTTTGTCATTTCCTGAGCAGAACACTTTGTAATTTTAACACAACTATTACCTAGAGAATTTTAAAATCTCTTTCTTTTTTGAAATAACAATTACATAGCACTACTGGAGGACTATTAACTTTGATACTTCCATTTGCCTCAGCAGTTAAGTTGTTGAAACTTGTTTTGTGGGTACCAATCTGGCCTATCAGTTATTTTTCTGCAAATCTTTGTATTCTGAGCTTTCAAACAATATAGGAGCTGAGTGAGTCAGAGCTTAGTAAGTGTCTTTAACATGGTGTCCACATAAGGTGTGTAGGAGGAGGGTTGATATAGATTCTATAGATTAATAAACCTCAGTTAAGTAACAGACAAAGACTGCGGCATTCACCATTTAAATGTATATGCTATTGAGGAAGAGACTCGGAGTCAAAGAAATGCACAGAAGAGCCCACTCAGAAAGTTTGATTCAGTTCGAAACTACAGAGGAACCATGTGCTCTGAAACTGGCATGGACACTAATGTGCGCAAATGAGTTGTCACAGATTCTTCAAGGGTTAGATGTTGATCAGGTTATAAACCCACTCCCCTATGAAAGCTTCTAAGAGAGCAATCTTAAGCAGGTCTACTCAGAATCCTACTCAGGTCTATTTAGTGGGGCTTACTACTAGGAAGGGTTCCTATTAAGACGGCAACGTGAGTCCCAGAATCTGAGCACTTAATTAGATTATGACTGCATTAAGGAATCTGCTGTTAGTGCTTCTCGGGATCATCATGCTACGCACAAGCCATGGAACCCCAAGCTCTTCTCCACTTACTTGGTTTGCTTGTGACAGCTCAAAATCTTAACTGCACAGGGCACATCTATCTGGCCCATGTTGGCTCTTTTATATTTGAATCCTGGTATAATAAAAAGTTTACCAGGCCACATTCATAGCCCTCATTTAACATATTTATCACATATATACTTTAAAAAAACTTTGTAAATAACTTTGCATGTATCTGGCTGTTCATTGCCAAAAGGAAACTTCCTTTCAATTTTTTAAAAACCCACCCTGCTTCATCTACTTTCCACTTAAAGTCTTTGCAGAAATGTGTTTTTAAGTTACCTTTATACCTCATATATAGATTTTACATTCTCCAACGGAATGACAAAATGCAAAATGGAACTTTTCAAGAGGGCTTTTCTGTGCAGGTAATAAGGCTGCATAGTACCAAATGGTTTCACAAGCTTACTTGGATAAATTATTGGGACTTGTGGTCTTTATTGCTTTATATAGCATATTATAAGTAGGATCCGATTATGTAATTTCTGTACTGCTTAAAGTGTCATTTTAATACTTATGCTATGCTTCTTTTTCTTGCTGGTAGTTTCAGCTTTCTAATATCCTAATGCATTAGTTATCAGGTATCCCATTTTGTTGATTGCATTGACTCACTAGGTGTAATCTGTCTTGAGTCCATGTGAGAAAGATGGACTATAAATAACGTAAATTAAAAAATAAAAATAAATGTGTGGGCATCGGATTGTACACAAATATGGTAGCATTAACAAACAAAAGCCACATTCTGTATACAACAGCCCATTAATCCCAAGAGAAGGAGGAGTGGATAAGACGCAATTGTGATACAATGCACAAAACTTCAAAAGGGAGCTACAGAGAGGAGCCTCAAGAAAAAAATCAAAAGCGATATATTAAGAGTAGGAATGTTATGGATGCATTCACAAGATCAACAGCTCAATGGTAGAGCGTCTGCTTTGCATGGAGAAGGTCCCAGATTCAATCTCTGGCATCTCCAGTTAAAAGGATTGGGTAGCAGGTGATGTGAATGACCTCTGGAGAGCTACTTCCAGAGTAGACAGCACTAAGCTTGATAGACCAATGGTCTGACTCAATATAATGTGGCCAGTTTGGTGTAGTGGTTAAGTACATGGACTCTAATCTGGGAGAACCGGGTTTGATTCCCCCCCTCCTCCACTTGCAACTGCTGCATGACCTTGGGTAAGCCATAGTTCTGTCAGGGCTGTTCTAAAAAGATCAGTTCTCTCAGAGCTCTCTCAGCCCCACCTACCTCACAGGGTCTCTGTTGTGGGAAGGGGAAGTGACACTTTAGTCCCAATCAAATTCCTAGATCAGGGAGAAAATTCCCCGGGCATTCTATATCTAAAGAACATTGGTTACATGAGAAACATGTAACTTCCTGTGAGTAACATAAACAAACATTTAACCCCAGATATACTGAGTGTTTTCAACTTGTAATACCCAACAGGAAGGGAAAGGAGTTTGTAAGCCACTCTGAGACTCCGAGTGAAGGGCAAGTTATAAATCTAATCTCTTCTTCTTCTTCTTCTACCTTCATGTGTTCATCTGTTTCCACCTCCTGCTTTGGGGCCTGCGGATATACTTGGTATGGGGGCGGGGACTTTGTAACACAATCTGCATCTTTTTGAGAAACACACTGGCAATAGGGTATTGGAGTGCTTCCCAGGTGATCAGTGAGGAGAGGGTTTCATTTATCCAACAATGAGGATGAACCACAGGACAGAATTAACATAGCCTGCCCATAGATCCTCTTTGTTCTCCAAGCAACCAGGCAGTCAGCCATTGAGTCTGTGTTTGCACAAAGAACACAACTACAGCTCATGTAATTTCCTTCTTTGAACACCTGTGCTTGACAAAAAACCTCAGGAGATCCAACTGCTTCTCAGCCATCCTTCAGTGAGTGGAGCAGGTCAAATAAAAGATATCCCTTTCAGAACCCAGACAGAATTTGTAAGGCTGGCACTTAGGAAATCTGCATCCATTTTGAATCAGTAACCCAAGATTGAGAGGCTTGGTTACAGCACGGCCAGGTTCAAGTTGCCTGAAATGACAAGCAAGTTTGATTTTTTTAAAAAAAGGAGAGGGAAAAAATCAGAGCGAGACAATGCATTTAGTCAAATAAATAACTTCATTCCCAGGGTAGAATGGATTTTGTCAAAAGCTTTTCTTCATTCTGTCAAAAATGAAAAAAGAGTGAGCAGCCCTTTCATTCTGTCAGCACAATGGCATTTGTTCAGGTTTCTTGCTTCATTCTGTGTAAAAAATGCAGTTGTCAAGCCCCATGCAGTGCACTGCACCTCTCTCAGCGAGCAAAGAAGCAGCTAGGCCCCCACTTCCTTCAGGGGGAAAGAAAGGGCTTTCCTTCTTGATCTGAGCGCAGTTACCTTGTGTTGGCAGCTTGTTGATGTGTGGAACAGAGATATTAAAAGGGGCACGCAAAAACTGTAAAGAGCCATCCATTGCAGTCCCTGTATTATAACTCAGTTTTTAAGATAAA
The DNA here is from genome assembly GCF_001447785.1 of Gekko japonicus. Lineage (NCBI taxonomy): Eukaryota > Metazoa > Chordata > Lepidosauria > Squamata > Gekkonidae > Gekko > Gekko japonicus. The sequence continues at coordinate 3,710,330 of NW_015175358.1, forward strand.
TTTCCTGTTTCTTGAAAAGCCCTTTATCTTCCACAAAGACCCAGAAGTGTGTGTGTGCGTGATCACAAAGGCAACTTTCTGATTCTATAAAAATCATGTTTAAAATTCCTGATTGAACAGAAGACAAATCGGTGAGCAGATCTGGTGCCAAAAGCACATAGGGAATAGAACGAGGGTGGGGTGATCATCAACAGAAAAAGCATGCCGAAACTGCAACACAAATATCACTTATTACATTAAGATCATGGAAAATTCTGGTCATTTTGGGTTAGAAAAATAATGCAAAAGGAAGGCTGAATGACCTTGGTCCTTTGCGTTGTAATTCTAATTCAAACCAAGGCCTCGGACATTTAAAAGACAAGTTCCCCCACTCCTGATGTCTGACTGTCTGCCTCACAGTCCCCAGTCCTGTATGTTACAAATTGTAACATGTAGTTTAGGCCTTACAGAGTAAAGCACATTCAGCCACTGACTGTTGATGGGAAGTGAGGCCGTGCAGTTTACATTTGATGCCAGCTGCATGTAGCTCTCTGTGGAATAGTTCATTTTACACACCCCGTGTTCTTCTGCTGTAGTTGTCAGGAGCAGTTCACCTGAGCAGTGACAACTTGGTGTTTCAGCAGTATTAACTGCACCACAACTCTAGAGTTTGTCCTGCCATGTAGGGTTCCCAGGTTTCCCACTATGGCAGAAAATCTCTTCCTGGCAACCCCCACTACCTGCCACTACTGTGTCAGCCAGCAGGAGAAAAGAAACTTTTTTTTAAAAGCCATTGGAATGACACCATTATGTCATTTCTGGGGAAAACCAGAGTTTCCAGTGATTCCTAAAGAAGCATGACATCACTTCCAGGTTTTCCCTGGAAGTGACATAATGCTGACGTGCTGAGACTACCCCCATGTCCCCCCAGACTCCTGCTAATCACCAGCTTGCTGGCTGGTAACTGCACCTGAGCTTGTGGTTATATACCATTAGACTTCTCTCCTTTTCTTGCCTCAGTTTCTGTAGTTTCCTCTCTCAGTATATTACCCATTTCCTGAAACTTAATTCTCTCAAAACAAAGCTTGGGTTTCCCCCCTCTTTTCCCTCAGCATCACATAGTTCTTGATAGAACTGTTGCTTGTTCTTCCCCTTAACCTTAAAATGTTGTGTATCTTTGTGATTCTTTCCTCTCCTCCTCTCCATATGTTCATCTGCTTGCCAAGTTGTGCTATTTTCAGCTTGTCACTATATCTAGGTTCTGCTTCTTTTTGCTCTGCCACCATTAGCAGCAGTTGAGTTCATTCTTTTATTATTGCCCACAATAATAATATTCTGCTCCCCTGTTCTCCACTTTGTCTAAAATAATTGCTGTTCAAACAAACTGGCACAATCTCTCCACTGGGTTCAGCTCTCTTCTGCTTCAGTTTAAACCTCTTGCACCTGATTTCAAACATCCCCGCATGCATACTTTTTTTACTTTCTCACTGCAAGGGTAGTGCCAGTTGAATGAAGACTAAAATATCTCTCTCTCTAGTGTCACCTTTTTGACCACTGTTCTCTGGAATGCCCCCATGATATCTTGCTCTCTTCTATTACTATGCTGAAGTGACTCTTCAAGACCCAGACTCCCTTTCTGCCTTTCCTTCATTCCCATTTGCTTTCTCTTCCCTTTCCTCCCTTGGGTAGTCCTTTAAGTACAATGCAGCATCCAGTGGATAGGCAGCTCAATCCTAAACCCTGGATGCTGTCGCTAGTATAGCTAGTAAAACTTCCTATGTATTGTTCATAAGCAAACAAAAAGGCAAGAAAGACCCAACTCCATGGAGCTGAGAGCACAGCAATCACTCTGGAGTCCAGAGCAATACTGGCCACACCCACCATTCTCAAAGCAATTAGCCACATAGGGAAACATAGTTCAAGCCCTGGAGTCGCTGACAATGTGTATACAGCTTGGACAAATGCCCCTTTGACTTTAAAAAAAATATCCTGGTACTGAACTAGTAATGTATCAGTGGTGAGAAATGTTGGCCACCTGACTCCATCGTGAAGAATCTCAAGTGAATACCTTAATGAACTATAAAAACCAGTAATGATTGCCTCTTATAGGAAGGTCAGTTTCCCCACCCCGCTCATGATACAAGCCCTCTATACATGACCCTTCTGCATATTTACTGAATGTGTGAGGTGAGACGGTGGGCACAAGCATGCTGGCCCTACCCCAACCCCCCAACTTCCACATGATCAATGGGTCTTCTACCCCTTGAGAAAGCACTGAGGAAGAGTTGGTGCATATGCTCCCTCCCTATGATCGGCGGCACTGCTTTCCAAACACTGTCATGAGGAGTATGTGCTGACATTTCCTCCACACATAGGCACCATGCTCTCAGGGCAGAAATCACACCCAGATGGGGTTGCAGGGCCAACATGTTTGTGTCCATTTTCCCTCTCTGCATGTTTATTCAATGAGTGGAGGGGTTGTGTGTATAGGGTTACAAAAATGTATGCTTCTGTTCTGTAAAAGACAAAATCATACAACTTGTCAGTGAAAACTGAGGCCCAAACACCTGTTAAAAGCTTTGTGTAGGGGTGTGTACCATGAAAATAATTCATTGTACTTTTACAATGAATTTCAGAGGAAATTTTGTTCTAGAATGGCTTATGTTCATATAGGATATTACTAGCTCGGGATTCCAATGTGTGTGGTTTTTAATGTTCTGGAGCTTCGGGATGATTACTTTCAATGGGGAATTTACTGAGGGTCTGGGGCAGCTGTTTACAAAGATAATGGCACCAAATTTGCACAGAAAATACTCCTCCCTATAATCTAAAGACCAACACACACACACACCCCAGTTTTAAGTGAATTGGACACAGGGTCAGTTTCACAGACTCCCGAAGTAGATGCCTCTAGCTGCGAGCTCAGTTCTCTTCACTGAGTCTTATGGGGTGTAAGGGCACTGTAGGGTGAGGGTTGGGCAAGATACAGGTCTCAATAAATAAACAAATAAACAAACATTTAAAAACCTATCCGCATTCATTTAAGTTTCCTACTTTTACAGTGAGTGACTGTATACCTATGTAATTTTTACCTTTCTGCTGAAAGCGCTATGTTTGCCATGCTTCCTTGTTGTGGTCTGCTTGTTACGCATAGTGAGGAAGGAGATTGGCAGTTTTTCCATTATTCCCTTTGGGGAATTCTTTCAACGGGGCTGGAGTGGCTGTTTTTCAATCAAACAACACCAAAATTGTCTGCTCATGACCACCCACATTTCAAGCAAATTGGCCCAAGGGTTCCAATTCTACAGGCCCTTGAACAAGATGCCCCATCCATCCAACCTCTGGGCGGAAAGCGCCCTGCCCCCATAAATGAAAGAGCAAAGTAGAGTGGCAGCTTTCTGCAGCTTGTCTCCAAATGTGATTGGCTGGGAGTGCTCTGTTCTCTTCCCTGCAAGGCTCTTATTAGAAGGGAGAAATGCCACTGCCCAGGAAATCAGAAGAATCAAAGAAAAAGATGAGTACATGCTGCATTGCTGGTAAGCGCCTGAACTTGGGTGGGGGCACAGATTGCTTCAGGGAAAGGGGTTTTGTTATACCAGCAGCCCCAGATTCATATTACCATTTCAGCAAATCACTGTACCAACCCAAACCAGTGATTTCCATGTACTGCTCAGGAATTGCATTATGCACATCCTAGCAGTGTGTTCTGTACCATGGTAGGCTGGGTTTTTTGAGATTTGTAACAGTAGAGGAAAATAAGCACATCTAGTATATAAAATAAGTAAATGCTTTGGAACCAGGAAGGGAATTACAATAAAATTGTGAAAGTCTGCTATATTGGCCAGAATAAATCATTGCTGACCTACTTACTAATAACAACGTTGACACCATGCTGATTTCTATCAGCCATAATTTGTCCATGCCCCAAACGATCAAACACCCAGCTTTCCATGAAATACTTTCTACTACAATGTATTTTAAAAGAAGAAAATATAGGAGGTCCTAATGAATCAGTTTTCCTTTCTGTTCTGAAATCAAGCATGCTTACTATTCTGTTTATTACTGTAATGTTATTCTGAAGCAGCCCTTTGTCTTTCTACTTCTTCAGGGATTTCCTACATATTGTCCTCCTGTTATCAAGGAAGGGAGACAGATTTGGATCTTTAAAATCTATACTCTGGCTTAGTATTTGCACAACCACATGTTTTAATTATCACTGCAAACACCACAACATAGGGCATGCCTCCCATTACATGAGAGCAAAACCAGATTAATAACCTTGTCAGGGAGCTGCAGCTGTGAGCTCATGGGTATATACCTGTGTAATGTGCGTGATTCCAAATATGTATGTCTCCTTTACACATTACGTTTCTAGGGATATGAATCTAATTATTCAAAAAAGTATCCTAACAAGACCAAAGCAAGGGGGGGGGAAGGATGGGGAAAAATTGATTCATGAAATGACTCACAAGAAGTGCTTCTAAGCATACTTAAATTCCTCTTAATTCATGACCTATTCACACAGGAGCCTGTGAACTACCTCCACATGTATAAAAGGCTCCAGCTGGCAGTAGCAGTTACCTCTGCACCAGCATTTCTGCCACTGCTTCCCAGCACAGCTCCTACTGCACACGTGATCAACATGGCAGTGCCAGACTTTTTTGGTTGGTGCACAGGACAAGACTAAGAAAGCTTCCATGAAAGAAAAGGGGGAGTGAGCCGAAGTCTGCACACCCTATGTTTTAGCTGACAGCAGGACTAGTTCAATGTCCAAATAACCCAAGTGGTCACTGAGTCTTATCCTGCTCCCAGCATGGGAGGTGGTAGCTTCACATGTATGGCTGGCTTGCAAGTTAAGCATGTGAAGTCTTATAATTTCTGTTTTAAAATGTGAACAATTAAACTACAGCCCCAGTTGTATAACACACTTTGAAATTGGTTCACACTTGCCTGTACATCACTTTAAGGTGGTGCACATGTTCAAAAGCATATATTGTAAATGCTTGTAGAGGGAAGTTGGAAAGCACCTCTTGACCCAAACCTAAAATCCATACATTCTGCAACTGATTAGGGTTTAAAGGGTGAACATATAAGCTTTCCCAAGCTTCACTTGGTCCTTTACTCACTGATTAGAAATGCTGTGCCTTACAACCTCTTTCCATGCAAGCTGGAACAACAACAATTTATTGCATAGTAAACAGACCTTTAAAATACAAATGTTAAAATAGAACCCACAGGTCACACTTCATTTTGGTCCTCTGAGGCATTTAAGCACTCAACAGTTGTCCCAAGTAGCAACCCATCAAAGCAACACTCGCCTGAGTCTACCCAACTCTTGGGATTCTTTCCCATTTCTCTCTGGTATTTCCACTGCCACCAGCTGTTAGGTTAACAGGGCCAGCACTCCATGATGCCATGTAAAGGCTCTGCCTAGTGCTCACATCTCCCACTACCCAACTACTGGTTACCGTAGGGATGGCTTACTGCACTTGCACCCTCCCAGGAAGTCAGTGGTCTAACAACCAACCACTTCCCTTCTTCTGGTGCTCATTTTAGATAGTGTTCTTGAACAGGAGAGGTCTATATGGTATGGTGAACAACTAACAGCATCTAAAATAGCACAGGTTTATTGAAAAACAAACCTCCACACACATACTCTACATAGCAATGTATCAAGCAAGGAATACAAAGAAATGGTGGAAACATGCAATCCTCTGACCCTCTGCCTTATATATGCCCTGGTTGGTCTTATTCTAAGCCAGGCTCTTTAAGCTTAGAAGTTGCAGCATTCTAAAAGCTGCCCATTACCATAGAGTATTTGTTCAGGCTTCCAGCTCTTTGTTGACTCTGCATGGCAACAGCAGCCCTCAAGATGGAGCTCCAGTGAAAGAGCACCTTCTTCCAGATGTTATCAGCCAAAATGGACCCTCCAAAAAGTAGTTCACAAAATGGGCCTCTTTCCTCTTGTATCTAGGGAATTTACTACCTTTTTCTGCTCCCCCCCTCAATGTGAATATTCCTTCTATTTCTGTACTTCCCAGGAAGAGTTACTATCTGGTGCCCCCAAATCTCTGTCCTTTCTAAGGTGTCACATTGCTGCCAGGGTATGAGATGGCTCTCTGATTGTTTTCTGCTATCTAGAAGCATTTTCATAACCAAGCCTGAACTACTGGCTGCTTTGGGGGAGCCATCAACAGGATGGGGATGCTTAAGGGATAGTAACGTCTCTGTTTCCTTTTCCTGTGCTGATGGGAAACTTTTTAAAATGAATGTGGAGGGTTGTAGCCCCAAAATGGAATGCATTTCTTCACCGTTATTTGAAGAAGTGAGCAGTGACTCGCAAAAGCTCATACTCAGCCGCAAATCTTGTTAGTCTTTAAGGTGCTACTGGACTCTTGCTCTTTTCTACTGCTACAGGCAGACTAACACGGCTACCCATCTTGATTTTCACAATTGCAGTTATTATAATTTTGATTAACAGAGTTATTTCACCATTTGGGACCATATCTCAATGGCTACATTACAAAAAATCACCACTTTTTCTGTGGTGTGTATATTCTCCTCAGCAAGACGAGTAGCTAGCTGTTTTGCTGAGTGGCCTTCTACTCTAGTTAGAAGTGGAATAATTACATCATCCCTAACTTGCTTATAATAATTACAAAACAACAACAAATGGGATACAGTATCCAATACCCTTGCATCACAAGGACATAACTGGTCATTTATGGTTGTATGTTTTTTGTAATTACAAAACAACAACAAATGGGATACAGTATCCAATACCCTTGCATCACAAGGACATAACTGGTCGTTTATGGTTGTATGTTTTTTGACCCTCATGTATTGCCGATGGTAAAACATTACTATGTGCTAAAGAAAAGCTCTCCTATATTTTGGGACAATTAGTGTTGTTAAAATTTTGCATATCTATGAACTACTGGGAAATTTAAGTCCAGGTATAAAGGTGAAGATTTATGTGCCGAGGCATGTGTATTCTGGCAGTCTGTATCATAAGAACATAAGAGACGCCAATGTTGGATCAGGCCAAAGGCCCATCCAGTCCAACACTCTGTGTCACACAGTGGCCAGAAATACCAGGTGCCATCAGGAGGTCCACCAGTGGGGCCAGGACATTAGAAGCCCTCCCACTGTTGACCCCCCCAAGCACCAAGAAGACAGAGCATCACTTGCCCCAGAGCCCCTATCTATACCTTGTGGCTAATAGCCACTGATGGACCTCTGCTCCATATGCTTATCTAATTCCCTTTTGAAGCCGTCCATGCTTGTAGCACCCACCACTTCCTGTGGCAGTGAATTCCATGTGTTAATCACTCTTTGGGTGAAGAAGTACTTCCTTTTATCCGTTCTAACCCGACCGCTCAGCAATTTCATGGAGTGCCCACGGGTTCTTGTATTGTGAGAAAGGGAGAAAAGTACCTCTTTCTCTACCTGCTCTTTCCCATGCATAATCTTATAAACCTCAATCATGTCACCCCTCAGTCGTCGTTTCTCCAAGCTAAAGAGCCCTAAGCGCCTTAACCTTTCCTCATAGGGAAAGTGTTCCAACCCTTTTATCATTCGAGTTGCCCTTTTCTGCACTTTTTCCAAAGCTATAATATCCTTTTTAAGGTGTGGTGCCCAGAACTGCACACAGTATTCCAAATGAGGTCTCACCATTGATTTATATAGGGGCATTATTATATTGGCTGATCTGTTTTCAATACCCTTCCTAATAATCCCCAGCATAGCATTGGCCTTCTTTATTGCAGTCACACACTGTCTCGACATTTTCAGTGAGTTATCTACTACAACTCCAAGATCTCTCTCTTGATCAGTCTCTGCCAGTTCAGACCCCATCAACGTGTATTTATATTTAGGATTTTTGGCTCCAATGTGCATCACCTTGCACTTGGCCACATTGAACCCCATTTGCCATGTTGACGCCCACTCGCCCATCTTTGACAGATCCCTTTGGAGTGCCTCACAATCCTCACTGGTTTTCACCACCCTGAACAACTTCGTATCATCCGCAGATTTAGCCACTTCACTGCTTACTCCCAACTCCAAATCATTAATGAACAAGTTAAAAAGCAGTGGACCAAGTACTGATCCCTGTGGTACCCCACTGCTTACCCCCCTCCACTGGGAGAACTGCCCATTTATACTCACTCTCTGTTTTCTATTAATTAGCCAGTTTTTGATCCATAAAAGGACTTGTCCTTTTATCCCATGATTTTTGAGCTTACTTAGGAGCCTTTGATGAGGAACTTTATCAAAAGCTTTCTGGAAGTCAAGGTAAACAATATCTATTGGATCCCCCTTGTCCACAAAACCTTTCCTTGACTAATGCCCACACTTTCTCCAGATTGTAAAACAGAATGCAAATAGGTAGGAATTATCTTTATGTAAGGTTACTTGTCCCTGAAAAGAGCAATACTGTAGTTTGAAAATGTATAGGTTGGGCTTTGGAAGAAAATACAGAACCTGCAGGCTGCATACTATTTCTCTATCATTTGATTCAGTAAAAGCAAACAAGCAAAAGCCACCTATCCATGTACGTCCACCAAAAAGGAGATACTAAAAGCCACACTGCAGCTACTATGTCAGGAAGAGCATTCAAGGTATGAATAGAGACTACAGACTCTGTATGTGAACAATGATGACTCCACAGTACCATTATAATGGGAAGCTAAAGGAGAAATAGAAAAGAGACAGCTCATTCACAAGCAGAAAATGAGTTATGGGTTCATTAGATGCCAATTGATTGATAAAGCACCATTTATTGAAAGGTCTAATATGTGTAGCCAAAATTAGTTTGTGATGTAATTAAGTAAAAAATTACTTAAGCGAATGCATACTTAATTATCTTCGTACAGCCAACTTGTAAGAAATTTCAAGCATTTAATTGCTATTTGATAGAATAGCTATAGCAAGCTAATTAGGTTTCAAATTACGAAATGTGCTAATTGATATTAAATAAGTATATGAATTGGTATCTAGCTAGCCAGTGAGCTATAGTTATCCCAGAATGTGTCAATTAAATGGCTAAAAGTCTTTTCCCCCCAATAAATATTAAATGTAATGTATTAAGGATGTGATTTTCAGCATCTAGTTGCTGAGCGTAACTTATTTACCATCAGTATCTGCTGTTGTAGCTGGCAAGCTAGTGAACACAATGAAAAGATCCTCCTGAGGTACTGATGACAGCTGCTGTTCTGCTAGACCACACTGGACTCTCCAACGTACTAGTTTCATTCTAGCATCCCCAATCTGCAATCTGTAAAAAGTAAATTTCAGTTTTACAACGAAAGCATTAATATCAGACAAAGGGTCAATTCACACAACCAAATTCAACTGGAATTCAACTAAAGGTGTTATGTAATCCTACACCAAAGAATAGATTCTTTTGAATTATGGTGCTGGAGAAGATTCTTGAGAATCCCCTGGACTGCAAGGAGATCAAATTAGTCAATCCTAAAGGAAATCAACCCTTACCGTTCCCTGGAAGGACAGATGCTGAAGCTCAAATACTCTGGCCACCAAATGAGAAGGGAGCACTCACTGGAGAAGACCCTGATGCTGGGAAAGGCTGCAGGAAAAAGAAGAAGGGGATGGCAAAGGATGAGATGGTTAGACAGTGTTATCAATGCAATGAACATGAAATTAAGCAAACTCCGGAGCACGACAGAAGCAAAAGGACCTGGTGTGATGTGGTCCATTGGGTCACGAAGAGTCGGACTTGACTGTGCGACTGAACAACAACAAAAATCCTACATCGTGTGCTGAGCTGGTGAAATCAAATGAAGTGGTCAAAAGCAGGTTCAGTTGCAAAATCTGTATGCCTTTGGCAACTCAATTTGCTTTTGGCTACATAACTTGATTTTCAGCAATGATATAATTACATCATAACTAAATACAGGGGTCTTTGGGGGCCAGAGAGCACTGGAGCACCGCTCTGGCAGCCCAGGAGCCAGCGCAAATGGTGGCATGGCAAGCCCCACCCCCAGCTCCCCACATCGAAGCACTGGGGCCGGGGGGAGGCCCAAAGAGCCCTGCCACTGGGTCCCCCGGGCCCGCGCAAGAGCGCTGGGGCCGGGGGAAGCCCGGAGAGCCCTGCAGCCGGATCCCCCGGGCCCGCACAGAAGCTGTAAGTAAGGGATCTGTGGGGGTCGGGGTGGTAGGGACTTGATGGGGGTGGGTGGGAGAGCCTCCCTTCCTCCCTCCCTCCATCTCTTTGCCATCTTTCCCTCCTTTCCTTTTCTTTCCCTCCTTTTCTTTCTCTTTAATGTCAGGGGGCATGGCATATGCTAATAGCCTAGTAGCTCGTTAGCATACCATGTGCTAATGAGCTCCTGCAGCTCTTTTTCTACGAAAAGACCCTTGACTAAATGACTTGCTTTTCTCTTATAGTATAAATTCAATCCAGCCTTGCTGCAAATGGAGCAAGTTCATAAAGGATTTTTTGTCACCTTCTCCTTCCTTCAGCAGCTCCCTGTGTACCTCTGAAGAGTGGGCTGCAATGATCACCAGCAGTCACCAGAATTGCCCTTCCCTGCTCTTGTGCATGCCAAGCCAGCTTAGGTTTGCCAAACTCCAGGTGGAGCCTGGAATTCTCCCAGAATTACAGCATATCTCCAGATAGGGTTGCCAGGTCCCTCCTGGCAACTAGTAAAGGTGTAGCAACAGCTGCCTGGGGGTGGGGGGAAGGGCCTGGGGCAGGGGATCTCCTGCCTCCAGTAGGGGGCTGGCAACTAGGGTTCCCTCTAAACTGAGTTAGTGTGAGCTAGCTCACAGTTTTTTAGCCTCCGGCTCACACATCTTTGTCTTTGCTCAGGAAGGATGGCTCCAGAGCAAACTAGTTTATGCAGCAGCCAAATCACGCACTCACAACTTTAATGCCAGTAGCTCACAAAGTAGAATTTTTGGTCACAAGACTCCTCAGCTTAGAGGGAACATTGCTGGCAACCCTATCTCCAGACTTTAGAAATCAGTT